>NW_026735634.1:0-111289 GCF_949786415.1 Peromyscus eremicus
ACACTCATTCTAACAGTTCAGTGTGCACACATCCACAGGGACACAATCATTCTAACAGTTCAGTGTGCAAACCTCCATGCAGACAAGTCATTCTAACAGTTCAGTGTGCACACGTCCATGTAGACACAGTCATTCTAACTGTTCATTGTGCACACCTCCATGTGGGCACACTCATTCTAACAGTTCAGTTTGCACTCCTCCATGTGGACACACTCATTCTAACAGTTCAGTGTGCACACCTCCATGTGGGCACACTCATTCTAACAGTTCAGTGTGCACATCTCCACAGGGACACACTCATTCTAACAATTCAGTGTGCACACCTCCATGTGGACACACTCATTCTAACAGTTCAGTGTGCACACCTCCACAGGGGCACACTCATTCTAACAGTTCAGTGTGCACACCTCCACAGGGACACACTCATTCTAACAGTTCAGTGTGCACAACTCCATGTGGACACACTCATTCTAACAGTTCAGTGTGCACACCTCCATGTGGGCTCAATCATTCTAACATTTCAGTGTGCACATCTCCACGGGGACACACTCATTCTAACAGTTCCGTGTGCACACCTCCACACGGAAACACTCATTCTAACAGTTCAGTGTGCACACCTCCACGGGGACACACTCATTCTAACAGTTCAGTGTGCACACCTCCATGTGGGCACTGTCATTCTAACAGTTCAGTGTGCGTATCTCCAAATGGACACATTCATTCTAACAGTTCAGTGTGCACATCTCCATGTGGACACACTCATTCTAACAGTTCAGTGTGCACAACTCCATGTGGACACACGCATTCTAACAGTTCAGTGTGCACACGTCCACGTGGACACACTCATTCTAACAGTTCATTGTGCACACCTCCATGTGGGCACACTCATTCTAACAGTTCAGTGTGCACACCTCCGAAGGGACACACTCATTCTAACAGTTCAGTGTGCATACCTCCACAGGGACACACACATTCTAACATTTCAGTGTGCACACCTCCACAAGGACACACTCTTTCTAATAGTTCAGTGTGCACACCTCCATGTGGACATAATCATTCTAATAGTTGAGTGTGCACACTTCCATGCGGACACAGTCATTCTAACAGTTCAGTGTGCACACCTCCATGTAGACACAGACATTCTAACAGTTCAGTGTGCACACCTCCATGGGGACACACTCATTCTAACATTTCATTGTGCACACCTCCACAGGGACACAATCATTCTAACAGTTCAGTGTGCACACCTCCATTTGGACACAATCATTTTAATAGTTCAGTGTGCACACCTCGATGTGGACACAGTCATTCTAACATTTCAGTGTACACACCTCCATGTGGACACAATCATCCTAATAGTTAAGTGTGCACACCTCCATGTGGACACAATCATTCTAACAGTTTAGTGTGCACACCTCCACAGGCACAGAATCATTCTAACAGTTCAGTGTGCACACCTCCATGTGGAAACACTAATTCTAACAGTTCAGTGTGCACACCTCCATGTGGGCACACTCATTCTAAAGATTCAGTGTGCACACCTCCATGTGGACACACTCATTCTCACAGTTCAGTGTGCACACCTCCATGTGGGCACTCTCATTCCAGCAGTTCAGTGTGCGCATCTCCACAGGGCCACACTCACTCTAACAGTTCAGTGTGCACACCTCCATGTGGACACACTCATTCTAACAGTTCAGTGTGCACACCTCCATGTGGACACACGCATTCTAACAGTTCATTGTGCACACCTCCATGTGGACACACTCATTCTAACAGTTCAGTGTGCACACCTCCAAATGGACACACTCATTCTAACAGTTCAGTGTGCATACCTCCATGTGGACACAATCATACTAACAGTTCAGTGTGCACACCCCCAAAGGGACTCACTCATTCTAACAGTTCAGTGTGCACACCTCCATGTGGACACAATCATTTCAACAGTTCAGTGTGCACACCTCCAAAGGGACTCACTCTTTCTAACATTTCAGTGTGCACACCTTTATGTGGACACAATCATTCTAATAGTTGAGTGTGCAATCCTCCATTTGGACACAGTCATTCTAGCAGTTCAGTGTGCACACCTCCATGTGGACACACTCATTCTACCAGTTCAGTTTGCACACCTCCATGTGGCATACTCATTCTAACAGTTCAGTGTTCACATCTCCATGTGGACACACTCATTCTGACAGTTCAGTGTGCACAACTCCATGTGGGCGCACTCATTCTAACAGTTCAGTGTGCACACCTCCACAGGGAAACACTCATTCTAACAGTTCAGTGTGCACACCTACATGTGGACACACTCATTCTAACAGTTCAGTGTGCACACCACAATGTGGACACATTCTAACAGTTCACTGTGCACACCTCCATATGGACACGCTCATTCTAACAGTTCAGGGTGCATACCTCAACAATGACACAGTCATTTTAACAGTTCAGTGTGCACACCTCCATGTAGACACAGTCATTCTAACAGTTCAGTGTGCACACCTCCATGTGGACACACTCATTCTAACAGTTCAGAGTGCATACCTCAACAGGGACATAGTCATTCTAACAGCTCAGTGTGCACACCTCCATGTGGACACAATCATCCTAATAGTTCAGTGTGCACACCTCCATATGGACACCATCATTCTAACAGTTCAGTGTGCACACCTCCAAATGGACACACTCATTCTAACAGTTCAGTGTGCATACCTCCATGTGGACACAATCATACTAACAGTTCAGTGTGCACACCTCCATGTGGGCACACTCATTCTAACAGTTCAGGGTGCACACCTCCAAAGGGACTCACTCTTTCTAACATTTCAGTGTGCACACCTTTATGTGGACACAATCATTCTAATAGTTGAGTGTGCAATCCTCCATTTGGACACAGTCATTCTAGCAGTTCAGTGTGCACACCTCCATGTGGACACACTCATTCTAACAGTTCAGTGTGCACACCTCCATGTGGCATACTCATTCTAACAGTTCAATGTTCACATCTCCATGTGGACACACTCAATCTGACAGTTCAGTGTGTACAACTCCATGTGGGCACACTCATTCTAACAGTTCAGTGTGCACACCTCCACAGGGAAACACTCATTCTAACAATTCAGTGTGCACACCTACATGTGGACACTCTCATTCTAACAGTTCATTGTGCACACCACCATGTGGACACATTCTAACAGTTCAGTGTGCACACCTCCATGTAGACACTCTCATTCTAACAGTTCAGTGTGCACACATCCACAGGGACACAATCATTCTAACAGTTCAGTGTGCAAACCTCCATGCAGACACAGTCATTCTAACAGTTCAGTGTGCACACCTACATGTGGACACAGTCATTCTAACAGTTCGGTGTGCACACCTCTATGTGGACACACTCATTCTAACAGTTCAGAATGCATACCTCAACAGGGACACAGTCATTCTAACAGTTCATTGTGCTCACCTCCATGCAGACACAGTCATTCTAACAGTTCAGTGTGCACACCACCATGTAGACACAGTCATTCTAAATGTTCAGTGTGCACACCTACATGTGGACACACTCATTCTAACAGTTCAGTGTGCACACCTCCATGTGGACACACGCATTCTAACAGTTCAGTGTGCACACCTCCATGTGGACACACTCATTCTAACAGTTCAGTGTGCACACCTCCATGTGGACACAATCATTTTAATAGTTGAGTGTGCACACCTCCATGTGGACACACTCATTCTAACAGTTGAGTGTGCACACCTCCATGTGGACACACTCATTCTAACAGTTCAGTGTGCACACCTCCACAGGGGCACACTCATCTAACAATTCAGTGTGCACACCTCCATGTGGACACACTCATTCTAACATTTCAGTGTGCACACCTCCACAGGGACACACTCATTCTAACAGTTCAGTTTGCACACTTCCATGTGGACATAATCATTCTAACAGTTCAGTGTGCGCACCTCCATGTGGTCACACTCATTCTAACAGTTGAGTGCACACCTCCATGTGGGCACACTCATTCTAACAGTTCAGTGTGCACACCTCCGTGTGGACACACTCATTCTAACAGTTCAGTGTGCACATCTCCACGGGGACACACTCATTCCAACAGTTCAGTGTGCACACCTCCATGTGGGCACACTCATTCTAACAGTTCAGTGTGCACAGTTCCACGGGGACACACTCATTCTAACCGTTCAGTGTGCCCACCTCCATGTGGACACACTCATTTTAACAGTTCAGTGTGCACACTTCCATGTGGACACACGCATTCTAACAGTTCAGTGTGCACACCTCCATGTGGACACACTCATTCTAACAGTTCATTGTGCACACCTCCATGTGGGCACACTCATTCTAACAGTTCAGTGTGCACACCTCCACAGGGACACATTCTAACAGTTCAGTGTGCATACCTCCACAGGGACACACTCATTCTAACAATTCATTGTGCACACCTCCACAGGGACACACTCTTTTTAATAGTTCAGTGTGCACACCTCCATGTGGACATAATCATTCTAATAATTGAGTGTGCACACCTTTATGTGGACACACTCATTCTAACAGTTCAGTGTGCACACCTCCTTGTCGGCACACTCATTTTAACAGTTCAGTGTGCTCACATCCATGCAGACAGAGACATTGTAACAGTTCACTGTGCACACCTCCATGTGGGCACACTCATTCTAACAGTTCAGTGTGCACACCTCCACAGGGACACATTCTAACATTTCAGTGTGCACACCTCCATATGGACACACTCTTTCTAACAGTTCAGTGTGCACACCTCCAGTGGACACACTCATTCTAACAGTTCAGTGTGCACACCTCCATGGGGACACACTCATTCTAACAGTTCAGTGTGCACACCTCCACAGGGACACACTCATTCTAACAGTTCAGTGTGCACACCTGCATGTGGACACACTCATTCTAACAGTTCAGTGTGCACACCTCCACAGGGGCACACTCATTCTAACAGTTCAGTGTGCACAACTCCATGTTCACACACTCATTCTAACAGTTCAGTGTGCACACCTCCATGCAGACAGAGTCATTGTAACAGTTCACTGTGCACCCCTCCATATGGACACACTCATTCTAACAGTTCAGGGTGCATACCTCAACAATGACACAGTCATTTTAACAGTTCAGTGTGCACACCTCCATGTAGACACAGTCATTCTAACAGTTCAGTGTGCACACCTCCATGTGGACACACTCATTCTAACAGTTCAGAGTGCATACCTCAACAGGGACACAGTCATTCTAACAGCTCAGTGTGCACACCTCCATGTGGACACAATCATCCTAATAGTTCAGTGTGCACACCTCCATATGGACACCATCATTCTAACAGTTCAGTGTGCACACCTCCACAGGGACACACTCATTCTAACATTTCAGTGTGCACACCTCCATATGGACACACTCTTTCTAACAGTTCAGTGTGCACACCTCCAGTGGACACACTCATTCTAATAGTTCAGTGTGCACACCTCCATGGGGACACACTCATTCTTACAGTTCAGTGTGCACACCTCCACAGGGACACACTCATTCTAACAGTTCAGTGTGCACACCTGCATGTGGACACACTCATTCTAACAGTTCAGTGTGCACACCTCCACAGGGGCACACTCATTCTAACAGTTCAGTGTGCACAACTCCATGTGGGCACTGTCATTCTAACAGTTCAGTGTGCGCATCTCCACAGGGCCACACTCATTCTAACAGTTCAGTGTGCACACATCCATGTGGACACTCATTCTAACAGTTCAGTGTGCACACATCCACAGGGACACAATCATTCTAACAGTTCAGTGTGCACACCTACATGTGGACACACTCATTCTAACAGTTCAGTGTGCACACCAGCATGTGGACACATTCTAACAGTTCAGTGTGCACACCTCCATGTAGACACACTCATTCTAACAGTTCAGTGTGCACACATCCACAGGGACACAATCATTCTAACAGTTCAGTGTGCAAACCTCCATGCAGACAAGTCATTCTAACAGTTCAGTGTGCACACGTCCATGTAGACACAGTCATTCTAACTGTTCATTGTGCACACCTCCATGTGGGCACACTCATTCTAACAGTTCAGTGTGCACTCCTCCATGTGGACACACTCATTCTAACAGTTCAGTGTGCACACCTCCATGTGGGCACACTCATTCTAACAGTTCAGTGTGCACATCTCCACAGGGACACAGTCATTCTAACAATTCAGTGTGCACACCTCCATGTGGACACACTCATTCTAACAGTTCAGTGTGCACACCTCCACAGGGGCACACTCATTCTAACAGTTCAGTGTGCACACCTCCACAGGGACACACTCATTCTAACAGTTCAGTGTGCACAACTCCATGTGGACACACTCATTCTAACAGTTCAGTGTGCACACCTCCATGTGGGCTCAATCATTCTAACATTTCAGTGTGCACATCTCCACGGGGACACACTCATTCTAACAGTTCCGTGTGCACACCTCCACACGGAAACACTCATTCTAACAGTTCAGTGTGCACACCTCCACGGGGACACACTCATTCTAACAGTTCAGTGTGCACACCTCCATGTGGGCACTGTCATTCTAACAGTTCAGTGTGCGCATCTCCAAATGGACACATTCATTCTAACAGTTCAGTGTGCACATCTCCATGTGGACACACTCATTCTAACAGTTCAGTGTGCACAACTCCATGTGGACACACGCATTCTAACAGTTCAGTGTGCACACGTCCACGTGGACACACTCATTCTAACAGTTCATTGTGCACACCTCCATGTGGGCACACTCATTCTAACAGTTCAGTGTGCACACCTCCGAAGGGACACACTCATTCTAACAGTTCAGTGTGCATACCTCCACAGGGACACACACATTCTAACATTTCAGTGTGCACACCTCCACAAGGACACACTCTTTCTAATAGTTCAGTGTGCACACCTCCATGTGGACATAATCATTCTAATAGTTGAGTGTGCACACCTCCATGCGGACACAGTCATTCTAACAGTTCAGTGTGCACACCTCCATGTAGACACAGACATTCTAACAGTTCAGTGTGCACACCTCCATGGGGACACACTCATTCTAACATTTCATTGTGCACACCTCCACAGGGACACAACCATTCTAACAGTTCATTGTGCACACCTCCATTTGGACACAATCATTTTAATAGTTCAGTGTGCACACCTCGATGTGGACACAGTCATTCTAACATTTCAGTGTACACACCTCCATGTGGACACAATCATCCTAATAGTTAAGAGTGCACACCTCCATGTGGACACAATCATTCTAACAGTTTAGTGTGCACACCTCCACAGGCACAGAATCATTCTAACAGTTCAGTGTGCACACCTCCATGTGGAAACACTAATTCTAACAGTTCAGTGTGCACACCTCCATGTGGGCACACTCATTCTAACAGTTCAGTGTGCACACCTCCATGTGGACACACTCATTCTCACAGTTCAATGTGCACACCTCCATGTGGGCACTCTCATTCCAGCAGTTCAGTGTGCGCATCTCCACAGGGCCACACTCACTCTAACAGTTCAGTGTGCACACCTCCATGTGGACACACTCATTCTAACAGTTCAGTGTGCACACCTCCATGTGGACACACGCATTCTAACAGTTCATTGTGCACACCTCCATGTGGGCACACTCACTCTAACAGTTCAGTGTGCACACCTCCAAATGGACACACTCATTCTAACAGTTCAGTGTGCATACCTCCATGTGGACACAATCATACTAACAGTTCAGTGTGCACACCCCCAAAGGGACTCACTCATTCTAACAGTTCAGTGTGCACACCTCCATGTGGACACAATCATTTCAACAGTTCAGTGTGCACACCTCCAAAGGGACTCACTCTTTCTAACATTTCAGTGTGCACACCTTTATGTGGACACACTCATGCTAACAGTTCAGTGTGCACAACTCCAAGGGGTCACACTCATTCTAACAGTTCATTGTGCACACCTCCATGTGGGCACACTCATTCTAACAGTTCAGTGTGCACAGCTCCACGGGTACACACTCATTCTAACATTCAGTGTGCACACCTCCACAGGGACACACTCATTCTAACAGTTCAGTGTGCACACATCCATGTGGACACAATCATTCTAAGAGTGCAGTATGAACACCTCCATGAGGGCACACTCATTCTATCAATTCATTGTGCACACCTCCACAGGGACACACTCATTCTAACAGTTCAGTGTGCACACCAACATGTGGACACATTCTAACAGTTCAGTGTGCACACCTCCATGTAGACACACTCATTCTAACAGTTCAGTGTGCACACATCCACAGGGACACAATCATTCTAACAGTTCAGTGTGCAAACCTCCATGCAGACACAGTCATTCTAACAGTTCAGTGTGCACACCTCCATGTAGACAAAGTCATTCTAACTGTTCATTGTGCACACCTCCATGTGGGCACACTCATTCTAACAGTTCAGTGTGCACACCTCCATGTGGACACACTCATTCTAACAGTTCAGTGTGCACACCTCCACAGGGGCACACTCATTCTAACAGTTCAGTGTGCACACCTCCACAGGGACACACTCATTCTAACAGTTCAGTGTGCACAACTCCATGTGGACACACTCATTCTAACAGTTCAGTGTGCACACCTCCATGTGGGCTCAATCATTCTAACATTTCAGTGTGCACATCTCCACGGGGACACACTCATTCTAACAGTTCCGTGTGCACACCTCCACACGGAAACACTCATTCTAACAGTTCAGTGTGCACACCTCCACGGGGACACACTCATTCTAACAGTTCAGTGTGCACACCTCCATGTGGGCACTGTCATTCTAACAGTTCAGTGTGCGCATCTCCAAATGGACACATTCATTCTAACAGTTCAGTGTGCACATCTCCATGTGGACACACTCATTCTAACAGTTCAGTGTGCACAACTCCATGTGGACACACGCATTCTAACAGTTCAGTGTGCACACGTCCACGTGGACACACTCATTCTAACAGTTCATTGTGCACACCTCCATGTGGGCACACTCATTCTAACAGTTCAGTGTGCACACCTCCGAAGGGACACACTCATTCTAACAGTTCAGTGTGCATACCTCCACAGGGACACACACATTCTAACATTTCAGTGTGCACACCTCCACAAGGACACACTCTTTCTAATAGTTCAGTGTGCACACCTCCATGTGGACATAATCATTCTAATAGTTGAGTGTGCACACCTCCATGCGGACACAGTCATTCTAACAGTTCAGTGTGCACACCTCCATGTAGACACAGACATTCTAACAGTTCAGTGTGCACACCTCCATGGGGACACACTCATTCTAACATTTCATTGTGCACACCTCCACAGGGACACAACCATTCTAACAGTTCATTGTGCACACCTCCATTTGGACACAATCATTTTAATAGTTCAGTGTGCACACCTCGATGTGGACACAGTCATTCTAACATTTCAGTGTACACACCTCCATGTGGACACAATCATCCTAATAGTTAAGAGTGCACACCTCCATGTGGACACAATCATTCTAACAGTTTAGTGTGCACACCTCCACAGGCACAGAATCATTCTAACAGTTCAGTGTGCACACCTCCATGTGGAAACACTAATTCTAACAGTTCAGTGTGCACACCTCCATGTGGGCACACTCATTCTAACAGTTCAGTGTGCACACCTCCATGTGGACACACTCATTCTCACAGTTCAATGTGCACACCTCCATGTGGGCACTCTCATTCCAGCAGTTCAGTGTGCGCATCTCCACAGGGCCACACTCACTCTAACAGTTCAGTGTGCACACCTCCATGTGGACACACTCATTCTAACAGTTCAGTGTGCACACCTCCATGTGGACACACGCATTCTAACAGTTCATTGTGCACACCTCCATGTGGGCACACTCACTCTAACAGTTCAGTGTGCACACCTCCAAATGGACACACTCATTCTAACAGTTCAGTGTGCATACCTCCATGTGGACACAATCATACTAACAGTTCAGTGTGCACACCCCCAAAGGGACTCACTCATTCTAACAGTTCAGTGTGCACACCTCCATGTGGACACAATCATTTCAACAGTTCAGTGTGCACACCTCCAAAGGGACTCACTCTTTCTAACATTTCAGTGTGCACACCTTTATGTGGACACACTCATGCTAACAGTTCAGTGTGCACAACTCCAAGGGGTCACACTCATTCTAACAGTTCATTGTGCACACCTCCATGTGGGCACACTCATTCTAACAGTTCAGTGTGCACAGCTCCACGGGTACACACTCATTCTAACATTCAGTGTGCACACCTCCACAGGGACACACTCATTCTAACAGTTCAGTGTGCACACATCCATGTGGACACAATCATTCTAAGAGTGCAGTATGAACACCTCCATGAGGGCACACTCATTCTATCAATTCATTGTGCACACCTCCACAGGGACACACTCATTCTAACAGTTCAGTGTGCACACCAACATGTGGACACATTCTAACAGTTCAGTGTGCACACCTCCATGTAGACACACTCATTCTAACAGTTCAGTGTGCACACATCCACAGGGACACAATCATTCTAACAGTTCAGTGTGCAAACCTCCATGCAGACACAGTCATTCTAACAGTTCAGTGTGCACACCTCCATGTAGACAAAGTCATTCTAACTGTTCATTGTGCACACCTCCATGTGGGCACACTCATTCTAACAGTTCAGTGTGCACACCACCATGTGGACACATTCTAACAGTTCAGTGTGCACACCTCCATGTAGACACACTCATTCTAACAGATCAGTGTGCACACATCCACAGGGACACAATCATTCTAACAGTTCAGTGTGCAAACCTCCATGCAGACACAGTCATTCTAACAGTTCAGTGTGCACACGTCCATGTAGACACAGTCATTCTAACTGTTCATTGTGCACACCTCCATGTGGGCACACTCATTCTAACAGTTCAGTGTGCACTCCTCCATGTGGACACAATCATTCTAACAGTTCAGTGTGCACACCTCCATGTGGGCACACTCATTCTAACAGTTCAGTGTGCACACCTCCATGTGGGCACACTCATTCTAACAGTTCAGTGTGCACACCTCATTGTGGACACACTCATTCTAACAGTTCAGTGTGCACACCTCCATGTGGGCACACTCATTCTAACAGTTCAGGGTGCACACCTCCACAGGGGCACACTCATTCTAACAATTCAGTGTGCACACCTCCATGTGGACACACTCATTCTAACAGTTCCGTGTGCACACCTCCACAGGGGCACACTCATTCTAACAGTTCAGTGTGCACACCTCCACAGGGACACACTCATTCTAACAGTTCAGTGTGCACACCTCCATGTGGACACAATCATTCTAAGAGTTCAATGTGAACACCTCCATGAGGGCACACTCATTCTAACAGTTCAGTGTGCACAACTCCATGTGGACACACTCATTCTAACAGTTCAGTGTGCACACTTCCATGTGGGCACACTCATTCTAACAGTTCAGTGTGCACATCTCCACGGGGACACACTCATTCCAACAGTTCAGTGTGCACACCTCCATGTGGGCACACTCATTCTAACAGTTCAGTGTGCACAGTTCCACGGGGACACACTCATTCTAACAGTTCAGTGTGCCCACCTCCATGTGGACACACTCATTTTAACAGTTCAGTGTGCACACTTCCATGTGGACACACGCATTCTAACAGTTCAGTGTGCACACCTCCATGTGGACACACTCATTCTAACAGTTCATTGTGCACACCTCCATGTGGGCACACTCATTCTAACAGTTCAGTGTGCACACCTCCATGTGGACACACTCATTCTAACAGATCAGTGTGCATACCTCCACAGGGACACACTCATTCTAACAATTCAGTGTGCACACCTCCACAGGGACACATTCTTTCTAATAGTTCAGTGTGCACACCTCCATGTGGACATAATCATTCTAATAGTTGAGTGTGCACACCTCCATGTGGACACACTCATTCTAACAGTTCAGTGTGCACACCTCCTTGTCGGCACACTAATTCTAACAGTTCAGTGTGCACACCTCCATGCAGACAGAGTCATTGTAACAGTTCACTGTGTACACCTCCATATGGACACACTCATTCTAACAGTTCAGGATGCATACCTCAACAATGACACAGTCATTTTAACAGTTCAGTGTGCACACATCCATGTGGACACAATCATTCTAAGAGTTCAGTATGAACACCTCCATGAGGGCACACTCATTCTAACAATTCATTGTGCACACCTCCTTGTGGACACAATCATTCTAACAGTTCAGTGTGCACACCTCCAAAGGGACACACTCTTTCTAACATTTCAGTGTGCACACCTTTATGTGGACACAATCATTCTAATTGTTGAGTGTGCAATCCTCCATGTGGACACACTCATTCTAACAGTTCAGTGTGCACACCTCCTTGTGGACACACTGATTCTAACAGTTCAGTGTGCACACCTCCATGTGGACACATTCTAACAGTTCAGTGTGCACAACTCCGTGTAGACACATTCTAACAGTTCAGTGTGCACACCTCCATGTGGACACTCATTCTAACATTTCAGTGTGCACACATCCAAAGGGACACAATCATTCTAACAGTTCAGTGTGCACACCTCCATGCAGACACAGTCATTCTAACAGTTCAGTGTGCATACCTCCATTTGGACACACTCATTCTAACAGTTCAGTGTGCACACCACCATGTGGACACATTCTAACAGTTCAGTTTGCACACCTCCTTGTTGACACATTCTAACAGTTCAGTGTGCACACCACAATGTAGACACACTCATTCTAACAATTCAGTGTGCACACATCCACAGGGACACAATCATTCTAACAGTTCAGTGTGCACACCTCCATGTGGACACACTCATTCTAACAGTTCAGTGTGCACACCTCCATGTGGGCACTCTCATTCTAACAGTTCAGTGTGCACACCTCCATGTGGGCACACTCATTCTAACAGTTCAGTGTGCACACCTCATTGTGGACACACTCATTCTAACAGTTCAGTGTGCACACCTCCATGTGGGCACACTCATTCTAACAGTTCAGGGTGCACACCTCCACAGGGGCACACTCATTCTAACAATTCAGTGTGCACACCTCCATGTGGACACACTCATTCTAACAGTTCCGTGTGCACACCTCCACAGGGGCACACTCATTCTAACAGTTCAGTGTGCACACCTCCACAGGGACACACTCATTCTAACAGTTCAGTGTGCACACCTCCATGTGGACACAATCATTCTAAGAGTTCAATGTGAACACCTCCATGAGGGCACACTCATTCTAACAGTTCAGTGTGCACAACTCCATGTGGACACACTCATTCTAACAGTTCAGTGTGCACACTTCCATGTGGGCACACTCATTCTAACAGTTCAGTGTGCACATCTCCACGGGGACACACTCATTCCAACAGTTCAGTGTGCACACCTCCATGTGGGCACACTCATTCTAACAGTTCAGTGTGCACAGTTCCACGGGGACACACTCATTCTAACAGTTCAGTGTGCCCACCTCCATGTGGACACACTCATTTTAACAGTTCAGTGTGCACACTTCCATGTGGACACACGCATTCTAACAGTTCAGTGTGCACACCTCCATGTGGACACACTCATTCTAACAGTTCATTGTGCACACCTCCATGTGGGCACACTCATTCTAACAGTTCAGTGTGCACACCTCCATGTGGACACACTCATTCTAACAGATCAGTGTGCATACCTCCACAGGGACACACTCATTCTAACAATTCAGTGTGCACACCTCCACAGGGACACATTCTTTCTAATAGTTCAGTGTGCACACCTCCATGTGGACATAATCATTCTAATAGTTGAGTGTGCACACCTCCATGTGGACACACTCATTCTAACAGTTCAGTGTGCACACCTCCTTGTCGGCACACTAATTCTAACAGTTCAGTGTGCACACCTCCATGCAGACAGAGTCATTGTAACAGTTCACTGTGTACACCTCCATATGGACACACTCATTCTAACAGTTCAGGATGCATACCTCAACAATGACACAGTCATTTTAACAGTTCAGTGTGCACACATCCATGTGGACACAATCATTCTAAGAGTTCAGTATGAACACCTCCATGAGGGCACACTCATTCTAACAATTCATTGTGCACACCTCCTTGTGGACACAATCATTCTAACAGTTCAGTGTGCACACCTCCAAAGGGACACACTCTTTCTAACATTTCAGTGTGCACACCTTTATGTGGACACAATCATTCTAATTGTTGAGTGTGCAATCCTCCATGTGGACACACTCATTCTAACAGTTCAGTGTGCACACCTCCTTGTGGACACACTGATTCTAACAGTTCAGTGTGCACACCTCCATGTGGACACATTCTAACAGTTCAGTGTGCACAACTCCGTGTAGACACATTCTAACAGTTCAGTGTGCACACCTCCATGTGGACACTCATTCTAACATTTCAGTGTGCACACATCCAAAGGGACACAATCATTCTAACAGTTCAGTGTGCACACCTCCATGCAGACACAGTCATTCTAACAGTTCAGTGTGCATACCTCCATTTGGACACACTCATTCTAACAGTTCAGTGTGCACACCACCATGTGGACACATTCTAACAGTTCAGTTTGCACACCTCCTTGTTGACACATTCTAACAGTTCAGTGTGCACACCACAATGTAGACACACTCATTCTAACAATTCAGTGTGCACACATCCACAGGGACACAATCATTCTAACAGTTCAGTGTGCACACCTCCATGTGGACACACTCATTCTAACAGTTCAGTGTGCACACCTCCATGTGGGCACTCTCATTCTAACAGTTCAGTGTGCGCATCTCCACAGGGACACACTCATTCTAACAGTTCAGTGTGCACACCTCCATATGGGCACTCTCATTCTAACAGTTCAGTATGCGCATCTCCACAGGGACACACTCATTCTAACAGTTCACTGTGCACACCTCCATGTGGGCACACTCATTCTAACAGTTCACTGTGCACACCTCCAAAGGGACACACTCATTGTAACAGTTCAGTGTGCACACCTACATGTGGACACACTCATTCTAACAGTTCAGTGTGCACACCTACATGTGGACACACTCATTCTAACAGTTCAATGTGCACACCTCCATGTGGACACATTCTAACAGTTCAGTGTGCACACCTCCATGTGGACACACACATTCTAACAGTTCAGTGTGCACACCTCATGTGGACACAGTCATTCTAACAGTTCAGTGTCCACACCTCTATGTGGACACACTCATTCTAACAGTTCAGAGTGCATACCTCCACAAGGACACAGTCATTCTAACAGTTCAGTGTGCGTACCACCATGTGTACACAGTCATTCTAACTGTTCAGTGTGCAAACCTCCATGTGGGCACACTCATTCTAACAGTTCAGTGTGCACACCTCCACAGGGACACAGTCATTCTAACAGCTCAGTGTGCATGCCTCCATGTGGACACAATCATTCTAACAGTTCAGTGTGACAACCTCCATGTGGGCACACTCATTCTAACAGTTCTGTGTGTACACCTCCACAGGGACACAATCATTCTAACAGTTCAGTGTGCATACCTCCACAGCGACACACTCATTCTAACATTTCAGTGTGCACACCTCCACAGGGACAAACTCATTCTAATAGTTCAGTGTGCACACCTCCATGTGGACACAATCATTCTAATAGTTGAGGGTGCACACCTCCATGTGGACACAGTCATTCTAACAGTTCAGTGTGCACACCTCAACAGGGACACAATCATTCTAACAGTTCAGTGTGCACACCTCCATGCAGACACTGTCATTCTAACAGTTCAGTGTGCACACCTCCATGTAGACACAGTCATTCTACTAGTTCAGTGTGCACACCTCCATGTGGACACACTCATTCTAACAGTTCAGAGTGCATACCTCAACAGGGACACAGTCATTCTAACAGCTCAGTGTGCACACCTGCATGTGGACACAATCATCCTAATAGTTCAGTGTGCACACCTCCATGTGGACACAATCATTCTAACAGTTCAGTGTGCACACCTCCACTGGGACACACTCATTCTAACATTTCAGTGTGCACACCTCCATGTGGACACACTCATTCTAACAGTTCAGTGTGCACACCTCCATGTGGACACACTCATTCTAACAGTTCACTGTGCAAACCTCCATGTGGACACACTCATTCTAACAGTTCGGTGTGCACAACTCCATGTGGACACACTCATTCTAACAGTTCACTGTGCAAACCTCCATGCATACACAGTCATTCTAACAGTTCAGTGTGCACACCTACATGTGGACACAGTCATTCTAACAGTTCAGTGTGCACACCTCTATGTGGACACACTCATTCTAACAGTTCAGAGTGCATACCTCAACAGGGACACAGTCATTCTAACAATTCAGTGTGCTCACCTCGATGCAGACACAGTCATTCTAACAGTTCAGTGTGCACACCTCCATGTAGACACAGTCATTCTAACTGTTCAGTGTGCACACCTCAATGTGGTCACACTCATTCTAACAGTTCAGTGTGCACAGCTCCATGTGGACACACTCATTCTAACAGTTCAGTGTGCACACCTCCATGTGGGCACACTCATTCTAACAGTTCAGTGTGCACATCTCCACAGGGACACACTCATTCTAACAATTCAATGTGCACACCTCCATGTGGACACACTCATTCTAACAGTTCAGTGTGCACACCTCCACAGGGGCACACTCATTCTAACAGTTCAGTGTGCACACATCCACAGGGACACACTCATTCTAACAGTTCAGTGTGCACACCTCCATGTGGACACAATCATTCTAAGAGTTCAATGTGAACACCTCCATGAGGGCACACTCATTCTAACAGTTCAGTGTGCACACCTCCATGTGGCACACTCATTCTAACAGTTCAGTGTGCACACCTCCACAGGGAAACACTCATTCTAACAGTTCAGTGTGCACACCTACATGTGGACACACTCATTCTAACAGTTCAGTGTGGACACCACCATGTGGACACATTCTAACAGTTCAGTGTGCACACCTCCTTGTTGACAAATTCTAACAGTTCAGTGTGCACACCTCAATGTAGACACACACATTCTAACAATTCAGTGTGCACACATCCACAGGGACACAATCATTCTAACAGTTCCGTGTGCACACCTCCATGCAGAAACAGTCATTCTACTAGTTCAGTGTGCACACCTCCATATGGACACACTCATTCTAACAGTTCAGAGTGCATACCTCAACAGGGACACCGTCATTCTAACAGCTCAGTGTGCACACCTGCATGTTGACACAATCATCCTAATAGTTCAGTGTGCACACCTCCACGTGGACACAATCATTTTAACAGTTCAGTGTGCACACCTCCACGAGGACACAATCATTCTAACAGTTCAGTGTGCACACCTCCACAGGGACACACTCATTTTAACAGTTCATTGTGCACACCTACATGTGGACACACTCATTCTAACAGTTCAATGTGCACACCTCCATGTGGACACATTCTAACAGTTCAGTGTGCACACCTCCATGTGGACACACACATTCTAACAGTTCAGTGTGCACACCTCATGTGGACACAGTCATTCTAACAGTTCAGTGTCCACACCTCTATGTGGACACACTCATTCTAACAGTTCAGAGTGCATACCTCCACAAGGACACAGTCATTCTAACAGTTCAGTGTGCGTACCACCATGTGTACACAGTCATTCTAACAGTTCAGTGTGCAAACCTCCATGTGGGCACACTCATTCTAACAGTTCAGTGTGCACACCTCCACAGGGACACAGTCATTCTAACAGCTCAGTGTGCATGCCTCCATGTGGACACAATCATTCTAACAGTTCAGTGTGACAACCTCCATGTGGGCACACTCATTCTAACAGTTCTGTGTGCACACCTCCACAGGGACACGATCATTCTAACAGTTCAGTGTGCATACCTCCACAGCGACACACTCATTCTAACATTTCAGTGTGCACACCTCCACAGGGACAAACTCATTCTAATAGTTCAGTGTGCACACCTCCATGTGGACACACACATTCTAATAGTTGAGGGTGCACACCTCCATGTGGACACAGTCATTCTAACAGTTCAGTGTGCACACCTCAACAGGGACACAATCATTCTAACAGTTCAGTGTGCACACCTCCATGCAGACACAGTCATTCTAACAGTTCAGTGTGCACACCTCCATGTAGACACAGTCATTCTACTAGTTCAGTGTGCACACCTCCATGTAGACACACTCATTCTAACAGTTCAGAGTGCATACATCAACAGGGACACAGTCATTCCAACAGCTCAGTGTGCACACCTGCATGTGGACACAATCATCCTAATAGTTCAGTGTGCACACCTCAACAGGGACACAATCATTCTAACAGTTCAGTGTGCACACCTCCATGCAGACACAGTCATTCTAACAGTTCAGTGTGCACACCTCCATGTAGACACAGTCATTCTACTAGTTCAGTGTGCACACCTCCATGTGGACACACTCATTCTAACAGTTCAGAGTGCATACCTCAACAGGGACACAGTCATTCTAACAGTTCAGTGTGCACACCTCCATGTGGACACACTCATTCTAACAGTTCAGTGTGCACACCTCAACAGGGACACAATCATTCTAACAGTTCACTGTGCTCACCTCCATGCAGACACAGTCATTCTAACAGTTCAGTGTGCACACCTCCATGTAGACACAGTCATTCTACTAGTTCAGTGTGCACACCTCCATGTGGATACACTCATTCTAACAGTTCAGAGTGCATACCTCAACAGGGACACAGTCATTCTAACAGCTCAGTGTGCACACCTGCATGTGGACACAATCATCCTAATAGTTCAGTGTGCACACCTCCATGTGGACACAATCATTCTAACAGTTCAGTGTGCACACCTCCACTGGGACACACTCATTCTAACATTTCAGTGTGCACACCTCCATGTGGACACACTCATTCTAACAGTTCAGTGTGCACACCTCCATGTGGACACACTCATTCTAACAGTTCACTGTGCAAACCTCCATGTGGACACACTCATTCTAACAGTTTGGTGTGCACAACTCCATGTGGACACACTCATTCTAACAGTTCACTGTGCAAACCTCCATGCATACACAGTCATTCTAACAGTTCAGTGTGCACACCTACATGTGGACACAGTCATTCTAACAGTTCGGTGTGCACACCTCTATGTGGACACACTCATTCTAACAGTTCAGAGTGCATACCTCAACAGGGACACAGTCATTCTAACAATTCAGTGTGCTCACCTCCATGCAGACACAGTCATTCTAACAGTTCAGTGTGCACACCTCCATGTAGACACAGTCAATCTAACTGTTCAGTGTGCACACCTCAATGTGGTCACACTCATTCTAACAGTTCAGTGTGCACAGCTCCATGTGGACACACTCATTCTAACAGTTCAGTGTGCACACCTCCATGTGGGCACACTCATTCTAACAGTTCAGTGTGCACATCTCCACAGGGACACACTCATTCTAACAATTCAGTGTGCACACCTCCATGTGGACAAACTCATTCTAACAGTTCAGTGTGCACACCTCCACAGGGGCACACTCATTCTAACAGTTCAGTGTGCACACATCCACAGGGACACACTCATTCTAACAGTTCAGTGTGCACACCTCCATGTGGACACAATCATTCTAAGAGTTCAATGTGAACACCTCCATGAGGGCACACTCATTCTAACAGTTCAGTGTGCACACCTCCATGTGGCACACTCATTCTAACAGTTCAGTGTGCACACCTCCACAGGGAAACACTCATTCTAACAGTAAAGTGTGCACACCTACATGTGGACACACTCACTCTAACAGTTCAGTGTGGACACCACCATGTGGACACATTCTAACAGTTCAGTGTGCACACCTCCTTGTTGACACATTCTAACAGTTCTGTGTGCACACCTCAATGTAGACACACACATTCTAACAATTCAGTGTGCACACATCCACAGGGACACAATCATTCTAACAGTTCAGTGTGCACACCTCCATGCAGAAACAGTCATTCTACTAGTTCAGTGTGCACACCTCCATATGGACACACTCATTCTAACAGTTCAGAGTGCATACCTCAACAGGGACACCGTCATTCTAACAGCTCAGTGTGCACACCTGCATGTGGACACAATCATCCTAATAGTTCAGTGTGTACACCTCCACGTGGACACAATCATTCTAACAGTTCAGTGTGCACACCTCCACAGGGACACACTCATTCTAACATTTCAGTGTGCACACCTCCACGGGGACACACTCATTCTAACAGTTCAGTGTGCACACCTCCATGTGGGCACACTCATTCTAACAGTTCAGTGTGCACAGCTCCACGGGGACACACTCATTCTAACAGTTCAGTGTGCCCACCTCCATGTGGACACACTCATTTTAACAGTTGAGTGTGCACACTTCCATGTGGACACACTCATTCTAACAGTTCAGTGTGCACACCTACATGTGGACACAGTCATTCTAACAGTTCGGTGTGCACACCACCACACTGAAACACTCATTCTAACAGTTCAGTGTGCACACCACCATGTGGGCACACTCATTCTAATAGTTCAGTGTGCACACCTCCATGTGGACACACTCATTCTAACAGTTCAGTGTGCACACCTCCATGTGGGCACTCTCATTCTAACAGTTCAGTGCGCGCATCTCCACATGGACACACTCATTCTAACAGTTCAGTGTGCACACCTCCATGTGGAAAAACTCATTCTAACAGTTCAGTGTGCACACCTCCATGTGGACACATGCATTCTAACAGTTCAGTGTGCACACCTCCATGTGGGCACACTCATTCTAACAGTTCACTGTGCACACCTCCATGTGGGCACACTCATTCACTCAGTTCACTGTGCACACCTCCAAAGGGACACACTCGTTGTAACAGTTCAGTGTGCACACCTACATGTGGACACACTCATTCTAACAGTTCAGTGTGCACACCTACATGTGGACACACTCATTCTAACAGTTCAATGTGCATACCTCCATGTGTACACATTCTAACAGTTCAGTGTGCACACCTCCATGTGGACACACACATTCTAACAGTTCAGTGTGCACACCTCCATGTGGACACAGTCATTCTAACAGTTCTGTGTCCACACCTCTATGTGGACACACTCATTCTAACAGTTCAGAGTGCATACCTCCACAAGGACACAGTCATTCTAACAGTTCAGTGTGCGTACCAAGATGTGTACACAGTCATTCTAACAGTTCAGTGTGCAAACCTCCATGTGGGCACACTCATTCTAACAGTTCAGTGTGCACACCTCCACAGGGACACAGTCATTCTAACAGCTCAGTGTGCACGCCTCCATGTGGAAACAATCATTCTAACAGTTCAGTGTGACAACCTCCATGTAGGCACACTCATTCTAACAGTTCAGTGTGCACACCTCCACAGGGACACAATCATTCTAACAGTTCAGTGTGCATACCTCCACAGCGACACACTCATTCTAACATTTCAGTGTGCACACCTCCACAGGGAAAAATTCATTCTAATAGTTCAGTGTGAACACCTCCATGTGGACACACTCATTCTAACAGTTCAGTGTGCACACCTCAACAGGTACACAATCATTCTAACAGTTCACTGTGTATACCTCCATGCAGACACAGTCATTCTAACAGTTCAGTGTGCACACCTCCATGTAGACACAGTCATTCTACTAGTTCAGTGTGCACACCTCCATGTGGACATACTCATTCTAACAGTTCAGAGTGCATACCTCAACAGGGACACCGTCATTCTAACAGCTCAGTGTGCACACCTGCATGTGGACACAATCATTCTAACAGTTCAGTGTGCACATCTCCACGGGGACACACTCATTCTAACAGTTCAGTGTGCACACCTCCATGTGGGCACACTCATTCTAACAGTTCAGTGTGCACAGCTCCATGGGGACACACTCATTCTAACAGTTCAGTGTGCCCACCTCCATTTGGACACACTCATTTTAACAGTTCATTGTGAACACTTCCATGTTGACACACTCATTCTAACAGTTCAGTGTGCACACCTCCATGTGGGCACACTCATTCTAACAGTTCCGTGTGCACACCTCCACACGGAAACACTCATTCTAACAGTTCAGTGTGCACACCTCCATGTGGACACACTCATTCTAACAGTTCAGTGTGCACACCTCCATGTGGACACACTCATTCTAACAGTTCAGTGTGCAAACCTCCATGCATACACAGTCATTCTAACAGTTCAGTGTGCACACCTACATGTGGACACAGTCATTCTAACAGTTCGGTGTGCACATCTCTATGTGGACACACTCATTCTAACAGTTCAGAGTGCATACCTCAACAGGGACACAGTCATTCTAACAATTCAGTGTGCTCACCTCCATGCAGACACAGTCATTCTAACTATTCAGTGTGCACACCTCCATGTAGACACAGTCATTCTAACTGTTCAGTGTGCACACCTCCATGTGGGCACACTCATTCTAACAGTTCAGTGTGCACATCTCCACGGGGACACACTCATTCTAACAGTTCATTGTGCACACCTCCATGTGGGCACACTCATTCTAACAGTTCAGTGTGCACACCTCCACGAGGACACACTAATTCTAACAGTTCAGTGTGCCCACCTCCATGTGGACACACTGATTTTAACAGTTCAGTGTGCACACTTCCATGTGGACACACTCATTCTAACAGTTCAGTGTGCACACCTCCATGTGGGCACACTCATTCTAACAGTTCCTTGTGCACACCTCCACACGGAAACACTCATTCTAACAGTTCAGTGTGCACACCTCCACAGGGACACACTCATTCTTACAGTTCAGTGTGCACACATCCATGTGGACACAATCATTCTAAGAGTTCAGTATGAACACCTCCATGAGGGCACACTCATTCTAACAGTTCCGTGTGCACACCTCCACACGGAAACACATATTCTAACAGTTCAGTGTGCACACCTCCACAGGGACACACTCATTCTAACAATTCAGTGTGCACACCTCCATGTGGACACAATCATTCTAACAGTTCAGTGTGCACACCTCCAAAGGGACTTACTCTTTCTAACATTTCAGTGTGCACACCTTTATGGGGACACAATCATTCTAATAGTTGAGTGCGCAATCCTCCATTTGGACACAGTCATTCTAGCAGTTCAGTGTGCACACCTCCAGAGGGACACACTCATTCTAACAGTTCAGTGTGCACACCTCCATGTAGACACACTCATTCTAACAGTTCAGTGTGCACACATCCACAGGGACACAATCATTCTAACAGTTCAGTGTGCACACCTCCATGCAGACCCAGTCATTCTAAAAGTTCAGTGTGCACACCTCCATGTGGACACAGTCATTCTAACAGTTCAGTGTGCACACCTCTATGTGGACACTCTCATTCTAACAGTTCAGAGTGCATACTTCAACAGGGACACACTAATTCTAACAGTTCAGTGTGCCCACCTCCATGTGGACACACTCATTTTAACAGTTCAGTGTGCACACTTCCATGTGGACACACTCATTCTAACAGTTCAGTGTGCACACCTCCACAGGGACACACTCATTCTAACAGTTCAGTGTGCACACATCCATGTGGACACAATCATTCTAACAGTTCAATGTGCACACCTCCAAAGGGACTTACTCTTTCTAACATTTCAGTGTGCACACCTTTATGTGGACACAATCATTCTAATATTTGAGTGTGCAATCCTCCATTTGGACACAGTCATTCTAGCAGTTCAGTGTGCACACCTCCACAGGGACACACTCATTCTAACAGTTCAGTGTGCACACCTCCATGTAGACACACTCATTCTAACATTTCAGTGTGCACACATCCACAGGGACACAATCATTCTAACAGTTCAGTGTGCACACCTCCATGCAGACACAGTCATTCTAACAGTTCAGTGTGCAAACCTCCATGCATACACAGTCATTCTAACAGTTCAGTGTGCACACCTACATGTGGACACAGTCATTCTAACAGTTCGGTGTGCACATCTCTATGTGGACACACTCATTCTAACAGTTCAGAGTGCATACCTCAACAGGGACACAGTCATTCTAACAATTCAGTGTGCTCACCTCCATGCAGACACAGTCATTCTAACAGTTCAGTGTGCACACCTCCATGTATACACAGTCATTCTAACTGTTCAGTGTGCACACCTCCATGTGGGCACACTCATTCTAACAGTTCAGTGTGCACATCTCCACGGGGACACACTCATTCTAACAGTTCAGTGTGCACACCTCCATGTGGGCACACTCATTCTTACAGTTCAGTGTGCACACATCCATGTGGACACAATCATTCTAAGAGTTCAGTATGAACACCTCCATGAGGGGACACTCATTCTAACAGTTCCGTGTGCACACCTCCACACGGAAACACACATTCTAACAGTTCAGTGTGCACACCTCCACAGGGACACACTCATTCTAACAATTCAGTGTGCACACCTCCATGTGGACACAATCATTCTAACAGTTCAGTGTGCACACCTCCAAAGGGACTTACTCTTTCTAACATTTCAGTGTGCACACCTTTATGGGGACACAATCATTCTAATAGTTGAGTGCGCAATCCTCCATTTGGACACAGTCATTCTAGCAGTTCAGTGTGCACACCTCCAGAGGGACACACTCATTCTAACAGTTCAGTGTGCACACCTCCATGTAGACACACTCATTCTAACAGTTCAGTGTGCACACATCCACAGGGACACAATCATTCTAACAGTTCAGTGTGCACACCTCCATGCAGACACAGTCATTCTAAAAGTTCAGTGTGCACACCTCCATGTGGACACAGTCATTCTAACAGTTCAGTGTGCACACCTCTATGTGGACACACTCATTCTAACAGTTCAGAGTGTATACTTCAACAGGGACACACTAATTCTAACAGTTCAGTGTGCCCACCTCCATGTGGACACACTCATTTTAACAGTTCAGTGTGCACACTTCCATGTGGACACACTCATTCTAACAGTTCAGTGTGCACACCTCCATGTGGGCACACTCATTCTAACAGTTCCCTGTGCACACCTCCACACGGAAACACTCATTCTAACAGTTCAGTGTGCACACCTCCACAGGGACACACTCATTCTAACAGTTCAGTGTGCACACATCCATGTGGACACAATCATTCTAAGAGTTCAGTATGAACACCTCCATGAGGGCACACTCATTCTAACAGTTCCGTGTGCACACCTCCACACGGAAACACTCATTCTAACAGTTCAGTGTGCACACCTCCACAGGGACACACTCTTTCTAACAGTTCAGTGTGCACACCTCCATGTGGACACAATCATTCTAACAGTTCAATGTGCACACCTCCAAAGGGACTTACTCTTTCTAACATTTCAGTGTGCACACCTTTATGTGGACACAATCATTCTAATATTTGAGTGTGCAATCCTCCATTTGAACACAGTCATTCTTGCAGTTCAGTGTGCACACCTCCACCGGGACACACTCATTCTAACAGTTCATTGTGCACACCTCCATGTAGACACACTCATTCTAACATTTCAGTGTGCACACATCCACAGGGACACAATCATTCTAACAGTTCAGTGTGCACACCTCCATGCAGACACAGTCATTCTAACAGTTCAGTGTGCACACCTCCATGCGGACACAGTCATTCTAACAGTTCAGTGTGCACACCTCTATGTGGACACACTCATTCTAACAGTTCAGAGTGATTACTTCAACAGGGACACAGTCATTCTAACAGTTCAGTGTGCACACCTCTATGTGGACACAATCATTCTAATAGTTCAGTGTGCACACCTCCATGTGGACACAGTCATTCTAACATTTCAATGTGCACACCTCCATGTGGACACAATCATCCTAATATTTCAGTGTGCACACCTCCCTGTGGACAAAATCATTCGAACAGTTCAGTGTGCACACCTCCACAGGTACAAAATCATTCTAACAGTTCAGTGTGCACACCTCCATGTGGATACACTCGTTCTAACAGTTCAGTGTGCACACCTCCATGTGGCACACTCATTCTAACAGTTCAGTGTTCACATCTCCATGTGGATACACTCATTCTGACAGTTCAGTGTGCACAACTCCATGTGGGCACACTCATTCTAACAGTTCAGTGTGCACACCTCCACAGGGAAACACTCATTCTAACAGTTCAGTGTGCACACCTACATGTGGACACACTCATTCTAACTGTTCAGTGTGCACACCTACATGTGGACACAGTCATTCTAACAGTTCGGTGTGCACACCTCTATGTGGACACACTCATTCTAACAGTTCAGAGTGCATACCTCCATGTAGACACAGTCATTCTAACTGTTCAGTGTGCACACCTCCATGTGGGCACACTCATTCTAACAGTTCAGTGTGCACACCTACATGTGGACACACTCATTCTAACAGTTCAGTATGCACACCTACATGTGGACACACTCATTCTAACAGTTCAATGTGCACACCTCCATGTGGACAAATTCTAACAGTTCAGTGTGCACACCTCCATGTGGACATACACATTCTAACAGTTCAGAGTGCACACCTCCATGTGGACACAGTCATTCTAACAGTTCAGTGTCCACACCTCTATGTGGACACACTCATTCTAACAGTTCAGAGTGCATTCCTCCACAAGAACACAGTCATTCTAACAGTTCAGTGTGCGTACCACCATGTGTACACAGTCATTCTAACAGTTCAGTGTGCAAACCTCCATGTGGACACAATCATTCTAACAGTTCAGTGTGCACACCTCCACAGGGACACACTCATTCTAACATTTCAGTGTGCACACCTCCACGGGGACACACTCATTCTAACAGTTCAGTGTGCACACCTCCATGTGGGCACACTCATTCTAACAGTTCAGTGTGCACAGCTCCACGGAGACACACTCATTCTAACAGTTCAGTGTGCCCACCTCCATGTGGACACACTCATTTTAACAGTTCAGTGTGCACACTTCCATGTGGACACACTCATTCTAACAGTTCAGTGTGCACACAACCATGTGGACACACTCATTCTAACAGTTCAGTGTGCACACCTCCATGTGGGCACACTCATTCTAATAGTTCAGTGTGCACACCTCCATGTGGACACACTCATTCTAACAGTTCAGTGTGCACACCTCAACAGGGACATAATCATTCTAACAGTTCAGTTTGCACACCTCCACAGGGACACACTCATTCTAACATTTCAGTGTGCACACCTCCATGTGGACACACTCATTCTAACAGTTCAGTGTGCACAACTCCATGTGGACACACTCATTCTAACAGTTCAGTGTGCACACCTCCATGTGGACACACGCATTCTAACAGTTTGCTGTGCACACCTCCATGTGGACACACTCATTCTAACAGTTCAGTGTGCAAACCTCCATGCATACACAGTCATTCTAACAGTTCAGTGTGCACACCTACATGTGGACACAGTCATTCTTAAAGTTCGGTGTGCACACCTCTATGTGGACACACTCATTCTAACAGTTGAGAGTGCATACCTCAACAGGGACACAGTCATTCTAACAATTCAGTGTGCTCACCTCCATGCAGACACAGTCATTCTAACAGTTCAGTGTGCACACCTCCATGTAGACACAGTCATTCTAACTGTTCAGTGTACACACCTTCATGTGGGCACACTCATTCTATCAGTTCAGTGTGCACACCTCCATGTGGACACACTCATTCTAACAGTTCATTGTGCACACCTCCATGTGGGCACACTCATTCTAACAGTTCAGTGTGCACATCTCCACAGGGACACACTCATTCTAATAATTCATTGTGCACACCTCCATGTGGACACACTCATTCTAACAGTTCAGTGTGCACACCTCCACAGGGGCACACTCCTTCTAACAGTTCAGTGTGCACACCTCCACAGGGACACACTCATTCTAACAGCTCAGTGTGCACGCCTCCATGTGGACACAATAATTCTAACAGTTCAGTGTGACAACCTCCATGTGGGCACACTCATTCTAACAGTTCAGTGTGCACACCTCCACAGGGACACAATCATTCTAACAGTTCAGTGTGCATACCTCCACAGCGACACACTCATTCTAACATTTCAGTGTGCACACCTCCACAGGGACAAACTCATTCTAATAGTTCAGTGTGCACACCTCCATGTGGACACAATCATTCTAATAGTTGAGGGTGCACACCTCCATGTGGACACAGTCATTCTAACAGATCAGTGTGCACCCCTCCATTTAGACACAGTCATTCTAACAGTTCAGTGTGCACACCTCCATGTGGACACACTCATTCTAACAGTTCAGTGTGCACACCTCAACAGGGACACAATCATTCTAACAGTTCCCTGTGCACACCTCCATGCAGACACAGTCATTCTAACAGTTCAGTGTGCACACCTCCATGTAGACACAGTCATTCTACTAGTTCAGTATGCACACCTCCATGTGGACACACTCATTCTAACAGTTCAGAGTGCATACCTCAACAGGGACACCGTCATTCTAACAGCTCAGTGTGCACACCTGCATGTGGACACAATCATCCTAATAGTTCAGTGTGCACACCTCCATGTGGACACAATCATTCTAACATTTCAGTGTGCACACCTCCACGGGGACACACTCATTCTAACAGTTCAGTGTGCACACCTCCATGTGGGCACACTCATTCTAACAGTTAAGTGTGCACAGCTCCACGGAGACACACTCATTCTAACAGTTCAGTGTGCCCACCTCCATGTGGACACACTCATTTTAACAGTTCAGTGTGCACACTTCCATGTGGACACACTCATTCTAACAGTTCAGTGTGCACACCTACATGTGGACACAGTCATTCAAACAGTTCGGTGTGCACACCTCCACACTGAAACACTCATTCTAACAGTTCAGTGTGCACACATCCATGTGGACACACTCATTCTAACAGTTCAGTGTGCACACCTCCATGTGGGCACACTCATTCTAATAGTTCAGTGTGCACACCTCCATGTGGACACACTCATTCTAACAGTTCAGTGTGCACACCTCCATGTGGACACACTCATTCTAACAGTTCAGTGTGCACACCTCCATGTGGGCACACTCATTCTAACAGTTCAGAGTGCATACTTCAACAGGGACACACTAATTCTAACAGGTCAGTGTGCCCACCTCCATGTGGACACACTCATTTTAACAGTTCAGTGTGCACACTTCCATGTGGACACACTCATTCTAACAGTTCAGTGTGCACACCTCCATGTGGGCACACTCATTCTAACAGTTCCGTGTGCACACCTCCACACGGAAACACTCATTCTAACAGTTCAGTGTGCACACCTCCACAGGGACACACTCATTCTAACAGTTCAGTGTGCACACATCCATGTGGACACAATCATTCTAAGAGTTCAGTATGAACACCTCAATGAGGGCACACTCATTCTAACAGTTCCGTGTGCACACCTCCACACGGAAACACTCATTCTAACAGTTCAGTGTGCACACCTCCACAGGGACACACTCATTCTAACAGTTCGGTTTTCACACCTCCATGTAGACACAATCATTCTAACATTTCAGTGTGCACACATCCACAGGGACACAATCATTCTAACAGTTCAGTGTGCACACCTCCATGGAGACACAGTCATTCTAACAGTTCAGTGTGCACACCTCCATGTGGAAACAGTCATTCTAACAGATCAGTGTGCACACCTCTACGTGGACACACTCATTCTAACAGTTCAGAGTGCATACTTCAACAGGGACACACTAATTCTAACAGTTCAGTGTGCCCACCTCCATGTGGACACACTCATTTTAACAGTTCAGTGTGCACACTTCCATGTGGACACACTCATTCTAACAGTTCAGTGTGCACACCTCCAAGTGGGCACACTCATTCTAACAGTTCCGTGTGCACACCTCCACACGGAAACACTCATTCTAACAGTTCAGTGTGCACACCTCCACAGGGACACACTCATTCTAACAGTTCAGTGTGCACACATCCATGTAGACATAATCATTCTAAGAGTTCAGTATGAACACCTCCATGAGGGCACACTCATTCTAACAGTTCCATGTGCACACCTCCACACGGAAACACTCATTCTAACAGTTCAGTGTGCACACCTCCACAGGGACACACTCATTCTAACAGTTCAGTGTGCACACCACCTTGTGGACACAATCATTCTAACAGTTCAGTGTGCAAACCTCCAAAGGGACTTACTCTTTCTAACATTTCAGTGTGCACACCTCTATGTGGACACACTCATTCTAACAGTTCAGAGTGCATACTTCAACAGGGACACACTAATTCTAACAGTTCAGTGTGCTCACCTCCATGTGGACACACTCATTTTAACAGTTCAGTGTGCACACTTCCATGTGGACACACTCATTCTAACAGTTCAGTGTGCACAACTCCATGTGGGCACACTCATTCTAACAGTTCCGTGTGCACACCTCCACACGAAAACACTCATTCTAACAGTTCAGTGTGCACACCTCCACAGGGACACACTCATTCTAACAGTTCAGTGTGCACACATCCATGTTGACACAATCATTCTAAGAGTTCAGTATGAACACCTCCATGAGGGCACACTCATTCTAACAGTTCCGTGTGCACACCTCCACACGGAAACACTCATTCTAACAGTTCAGTGTGCACACCTCCACAGGGACACACTCATTCTAACATTTCAGTGTGCACACCTCCATGTGGACACAATCATTCTAACAGTTCAGTGTGCACACCTCCAAAGGGACTTACTCTTTCTAACATTTCAGTGTGCACACATTTATGTGGACACAATCATTCTAATAGTTGAGTGTGCAATCCTCCATTTAAACACAGTCATTCTAGCAGTTCAGTGTGCACACCTCCACAGGGACACACTCATTCTAACAGTTCAGTGTGCACACCTCCATGCAGACACACTCATTCTAACATTTCAGTGTGCACACATCCACAGGGACACAATCATTCTAACAGTTCAGTGTGCACACCTCCATGCAGACACAGTCATTCTAACAGTTCAGTGTGCACACCTCCATGAGGACACAGTCATTCTAACAGTTCAGTGTGTACACCTCTATGTGGACACACTCATTCTAACAGTTCAGAGTGCATACTTCAACAGGGACACAGTCATTCTAACAGTTCAGTGTGCACACCTCTATGTGGACACAATCATTCTAATAGTTCAGTGTGCACACCTCCCTGTGGACACAGTCATTCTAACATTTCAGTGTGCACACCTCCATGTGGACACAATCATTCTAATAGTTCAGTGTGCACACCTCCCTGTGGACACAGTCATTCTAACATTTCAGTGTGCACACCTCCATGTGGACACAATAATCCTAATATTTCAGTGTGCACACCTTCCTGTGGACACAATCATTCGAACAGTTCAGTGTGCACACCTCCACAGGTACACAATCATTCTAACAGTTCAGTGTGCACACCTCCATGTGGCACACTCATTCTAACAGTTCAGTGTTCACATCTCCATGTGGACACAGTCATTCTAACCTTTCAGTGTGCACACCTCCATGTGGACACAATCATATTAATCTTTCAGTGTGCACACCTCCCTGTGGACACAATCATTCTAACAGTTCAGTGTGCACACCTCCACAGGTACACAATCATTCTAACAGTTCAGTGTGCACACCTCCATGTGGACACACTCATTCTGACAGTTCAGTGTGCACAACTCCATGTGGGCACACTCATTCTAACAGTTCAGTGTGCACAACTCCACAGGGAAACACTCATTCTAACAGTTCAGTGTGCACACCTACATGTGGACACACTCATTCTAACAGTTCAGTGTGCACACCTACATGTGGACACACTCATTCTAACAGTTCAGAGTGCATACCTCAACAGGGAAACAGTCATTCTAACAATTCAGTGTGCTCACCTTCATGCAGACACAGTCATTCTAACAGTTCAGTGTGCACACCTCCATGTAGACACAGTCATTCTAACTGTTCAGTGTGCACACCTCCATGTGGGCACACTCATTCTAACAGTTCAGTGTGCACACCTACATGTGGACACACTCATTCTAACAGTTCAGTATGCACACCTACATGTGGACACACTCATTCTAACAGTTCAATGTGCACACCTCCATGTGGACACATTCTAACAGTTCAGTGTGCACACCTCCATGTGGACACACACATTCTAACAGTTCAGTGTGCACACCTCCATGTGGACACAGTCATTCTAACAGTTCAGTGTCCACACCTCTATGTGGACATACTCATTCTAACAGTTCAGAGTGCATACCTCCACAAGAACACAGTCATTCTAACAGTTCAGTGTGCGTACCACCATGTGTACACAGTCATTCTAACAGTTCAGTGTGCAAACCTCCATGTGGGCACACTCATTCTAACAGTTCAGTGTGCACACCTCCACAGGGACACAGTCATTCTTACAGCTCAGTGTGCATGCCTCCATGTGGACACAATCATTCTAACAGTTCAGTGTGACAACCTCCATGTGGACACACTCATTCTAACAGTTCAGTGTGCACACTTCCACAGGGACACAATCATTCTAACAGTTCAGTGTGCACACCTCCATGTGGACACACTCATTCTAACAGTTCAGTGTGCACACCTCCATGTGGACACACTCATTCTAACAGTTCAGTGTGCACACCTCAACAGGGACACAATCATTCTAACAGTTCCCTGTGCACACCTCCATGCAGACACAGTCATTCTAACAGTTCAGTGTGCACACCTCCATGTAGACACAGTCATTCTACTAGTTCAGTATGCACACCTCCATGTGGACACACTCATTCTAACAGTTCAGAGTGCATACCTGAACAGGGACACCGTCATTCTAACAGCTCAGTGTGCACACCTGCATGTGGACACAATCATCCTAATAGTTCAGTGTGCACACCTCCATGTGGACACAATCATTCTAACAGTTCAGTGTGCACACCTCCACAGGGACACACTCATTCTAACATTTCAGTGTGCACACCTCCACAGGGACACACTCATTCTAACAGTTCAGTGTGCACACCTCCATGTGGGCACACTCATTCTAACAGTTCAGTGTGCCCACCTCCATGTGGACACACTCATTTTAACAGTTCAGTGTGCACACTTCCATGTGGACACACTCATTCTAACAGTTCAGTGTCACACCTACATGTGGACACAGTCATTCAAACAGTTCAGTGTGCACACCTCCACACCGAAACACTCATTCTAACAGTTCAGTGTGCACACATCCATGTGGACACACTCATTCTAACAGTTCAGTGTGCACACTTCCATGTGGGCACACTCATTCTAATAGTTCAGTGTGCACACCTCCATGTGGACACACTCATTCTAACAGTTCAGTGTGCACACCTCCATGTGGACACACTCATTCTAACAGTTCAGTGTGCACACCTCCATGTGGGCACACTCATTCTAACAGTTCAGAGTGCATACTTCAACAGGGACACACTAATTCTAACAGTTCACTGTGCACACCTCCACAGGGACACACTCATTCTAACAGTTCAGTGTGCACACATCCATGTGGACACAATCATTCTAAGAGTTCAGTATGAACACCTCAATGAGGGCACACTCATTCTAACAGTTCCGTGTGCACACCTCCACACGGAAACACTCATTCTAACAGTTCAGTGTGCACACCTCCACAGGGACACACTCATTCTAACAGTTCAGTTTTCACACCTCCATGTAGACACACTCATTCTAACATTCAGTGTGCACACATCCACAGGGACACAATCATTCTAACAGTTCAGTGTGCACACCTCCATGGAGACACAGTCATTCTAACAGTTCAGTGTGCACACCTCCATGTGGAAACAGTCATTCTAACAGTTCAGTGTGCACACCTCTATGTGGACACACTCATTTTAACAGTTCAGTGTGCACACTTCCATGTGGACACACTCATTCTAACAGTTCAGTGTGCACACCTCCAAGTGGGCACACTCATTCTAACAGTTCCGTGTGCACACCTCCACACGGAAACACTCATTCTAACAGTTCAGTGTGCACACCTCCACAGGGACACACTCATTCTAACAGTTCAGTGTGCACACATCCATGTAGACATAATCATTCTAAGAGTTCAGTATGAACACCTCCATGAGGGCACACTCATTCTAACAGTTCCATGTGCACACCTCCACACGGAAACACTCATTCTAACAGTTCAGTGTGCACACCTCCACAGGGACACACTCATTCTAACAGTTCAGTGTGCACACCACCTTGTGGACACAATCATTCTAACAGTTCAGTGTGCAAACCTCCAAAGGGACTTACTCTTTCTAACATTTCAGTGTGCACACCTCTATGTGGACACACTCATTCTAACAGTTCAGAGTGCATACTTCAACAGGGACACACTAATTCTAACAGTTCAGTGTGCTCACCTCCATGTGGACACACTCATATTAACAGTTCAGTGTGCACACTTCCATGTGGACACACTCATTCTAACAGTTCTGTGTGCACAACTCCATGTGGGCACACTCATTCTAACAGTTCCGTGTGCACACCTCCACACGAAAACACTCATTCTAACAGTTCAGTGGGCACACCTCCACAGGGACACACTCATTCTAACAGTTCAGTGTGCACACATCCATGTGGACACAATCATTCTAAGAGTTCAGTATGAACACCTCCATGAGGGCACACTCATTCTAACAGTTCCGTGTGCACACCTCCACACGGAAACACTCATTCTAACAGTTCAGTGTGCACACCTCCACAGGGACACACTCATTCTAACAATTCAGTGTGCACACCTCCATGTGGACACAATCATTCTAACAGTTCAGTGTGCACACCTCCAAAGGGACTTACTCTTTCTAACATTTCAGTGTGCACACATTTATGTGGACACAATCATTCTAATAGTTGAGTGTGCAATCCTCCATTTAAACACAGTCATTCTAGCAGTTCAGTGTGCACACCTCCATGCAGACACACTCATTCTAACATTTCAGTGTGCACACATCCAAAGGGACACAATCATTCTAACAGTTCAGTGTGCACACCTCCATGCAGACACAGTCATTCTAACAGTTCAGTGTGCACACCTCCATGAGGACACAGTCATTCTAACAGTTCAGTGTGTACACCTCTATGTGGACACACTCATTCTAACAGTTCAGAGTGCATACTTCAACAGGGACACAGTCATTCTAACAGTTCAGTGTGCACACCTCTATGTGGACACAATCATTCTAATAGTTCAGTGTGCACACCTCCCTGTGGACACAGTCATTCTAACATTTCAGTGTGCACACCTCCATGTGGACACAATCATTCTAATAGTTCAGTGTGCACACCTCCCTGTGGACACAGTCATTCTAACATTTCAGTGTGCACACCTCCATGTGGACACAATCATTCGAACAGTTCAGTGTGCACACCTCCACAGGTACACAATCATTCTAACAGTTCAGTGTGCACACCTCCATGTGGCACACTCATTCTAACAGTTCAGTGTTCACATCTCCATGTGGACACAGTCATTCTAACATTTCAGTGTGCACACCTCCATGTGGACACAATCATATTAATATTTCAGTGTGCACACCTCCCTGTGGACACAATCATTCTAACAGTTCAGTGTGCACACCTCCATGTGGACACACGCATTCTAACAGTTTGCTGTGCACACCTACATGTGGACACAGTCATTCTTAAAGTTCGGTGTGCACACCTCTATGTGGACACACTCATTCTAACAGTTGAGAGTGCATACCTCAACAGGGACACAGTCATTCTAACAATTCAGTGTGCTCACCTCCATGCAGACACAGTCATTCTAACAGTTCAGTGTGCACACCTCCATGTAGACACAGTCATTCTAACTGTTCAGTGTACACACCTTCATGTGGGCACACTCATTCTATCAGTTCAGTGTGCACACCTCCATGTGGACACACTCATTCTAACAGTTCATTGTGCACACCTCCATGTGGGCACACTCATTCTAACAGTTCAGTGTGCACATCTCCACAGGGACACACTCATTCTAATAATTCATTGTGCACACCTCCATGTGGACACACTCATTCTAACAGTTCAGTGTGCACACCTCCACAGGGGCACACTCCTTCTAACAGTTCAGTGTGCACACCTCCACAGGGACACACTCATTCTAACAGTTCAGTGTGCACACCTCCATGTGGACACAATCATTCTAAGAGTTCAATGTGAACACCTCCATGAGGGCACACTCATTCTAACAGTTCAGTGTGCACAACTCCATGTGGACACACTCATTCTAACACTTCAGTGTGCACACCTCCATGTGGGCACACTCATTCTAACAGTTCAGTGTGCACAGCTCCACGGGGACACACTCATTCTAACAGTTCAGTGTGCACACCTCCACAGGGACACAGTCATTCTAACAGCTCAGTGTGCACGCCTCCATGTGGACACAATCATTCTAACAGTTCAGTGTGACAACCTCCATGTGGGCACACTCATTCTAACAGTTCAGTGTGCACACCTCCACAGGGACACAATCATTCTAACAGTTCAGTGTGCATACCTCCACAGCGACACACTCATTCTAACATTTCAGTGTGCACACCTCCACAGGGACAAACTCATTCTAATAGTTCAGTGTGCACACCTCCATGTGGACACAATCATTCTAATAGTTGAGGGTGCACACCTCCATGTGGACACAGTCATTCTAACAGTTCAGTGTGCACCCCTCCATGTAGACACAGTCATTCTAACAGTTCAGTGTGCACACCTCCATGTGGACACACTCATTCTAACAGTTCAGTGTGCACACCTCAACAGGGACACAATCATTCTAACAGTTCCCTGTGCACACCTCCATGCAGACACAGTCATTCTAACAGTTCAGTGTGCACACCTCCATGTAGACACAGTCATTCTACTAGTTCAGTATGCACACCTCCATGTGGACACACTCATTCTAACAGTTCAGAGTGCATACCTCAACAGGGACACCGTCATTCTAACAGCTCAGTGTGCACACCTGCATGTGGACACAATCATCCTAATAGTTCAGTGTGCACACCTCCATGTGGACACAATCATTCTAACAGTTCAGTGTGCACACCTCCACAGGGACACACTCATTCTAACATTTCAGTGTGCACACCTCCACAGGGACACACTCATTCTAACAGTTCAGTGTGCACACCTCCATGTGGGCACACTCATTCTAACAGTTAAGTGTGCACAGCTCCACGGAGACACACTCATTCTAACAGTTCAGTGTGCCCACCTCCATGTGGACACACTCATTTTAACAGTTCAGTGTGCACACTTCCATGTGGACACACTCATTCTAACAGTTCAGTGTGCACACCTACATGTGGACACAGTCATTCAAACAGTTCGGTGTGCACACCTCCACACCGAAACACTCATTCTAACAGTTCAGTGTGCACACATCCATGTGGACACACTCATTCTAACAGTTCAGTGTGCACACCTCCATGTGGGCACACTCATTCTAATAGTTCAGTGTGCACACCTCCATGTGGACACACTCATTCTAACAGTTCAGTGTGCACACCTCCATGTGGACACACTCATTCTAACAGTTCAGTGTGCACACCTCCATGTGGGCACACTCATTCTAACAGTTCAGAGTGCATACTTCAACAGGGACACACTAATTCTAACAGGTCAGTGTGCCCACCTCCATGTGGACACACTCATTTTAACAGTTCAGTGTGCACACTTCCATGTGGACACACTCATTCTAACAGTTCAGTGTGCACACCTCCAAGTGGGCACACTCATTCTAACAGTTCCGTGTGCACACCTCCACACGGAAACACTCATTCTACCAGTTCAGTGTGCACACCTCCACAGGGACACACTCATTCTAACAGTTCAGTTTTCACACCTCCATGTAGACACACTCATTCTAACATTTCAGTGTGCACACATCCACAGGGACACAATCATTCTAACAGTTCAGTGTGCACACCTCCATGGAGACACAGTCATTCTAACAGTTCAGTGTGCACACCTCCATGTGGAAACAGTCATTCTAACAGTTCAGTGTGCACACCTCTATGTGGACACACTCATTCTAACAGTTCAGAGTGCATACTTCAACAGGGACACACTAATTCTAACAGTTCAGTGTGCCCACCTCCATGTGGACACACTCATTTTAACAGTTCAGTGTGCACACTTCCATGTGGACACACTCATTCTAACAGTTCAGTGTGCACACCTCCAAGTGGGCACACTCATTCTAACAGTTCCGTGTGCACACCTCCACACGGAAACACTCATTCTAACAGTTCAGTGTGCACACCTCCACAGGGACACACTCATTCTAACAGTTCAGTGTGCACACATCCATGTAGACATAATCATTCTAAGAGTTCAGTATGAACACCTCCATGAGGGCACACTCATTCTAACAGTTCCATGTGCACACCTCCACACGGAAACACTCATTCTAACAGTTCAGTGTGCACACCTCCACAGGGACACACTCATTCTAACAGTTCAGTGTGCACACCACCTTGTGGACACAATCATTCTAACAGTTCAGTGTGCAAACCTCCAAAGGGACTTACTCTTTCTAACATTTCAGTGTGCACACCTCTATGTGGACACACTCATTCTAACAGTTCAGAGTGCATACTTCAACAGGGACACACTAATTCTAACAGTTCAGTGTGCTCACCTCCATGTGGACACACTCATTTTAACAGTTCAGTGTGCACACTTCCATGTGGACACACTCATTCTAACAGTTCAGTGTGCACAACTCCATGTGGGCACACTCATTCTAACAGTTCCGTGTGCACACCTCCACACGAAAACACTCATTCTAACAGTTCAGTGGGCACACCTCCACAGGGACACACTCATTCTAACAGTTCAGTGTGCACACATCCATGTGGACACAATCATTCTAAGAGTTCAGTATGAACACCTCCATGAGGGCACACTCATTCTAACAGTTCCGTGTGCACACCTCCACACGGAAACACTCATTCTAACAGTTCAGTGTGCACACCTCCACAGGGACACACTCATTCTAACAGTTCAGTGTGCACACCTCCATGTGGACACAATCATTCTAACAGTTCAGTGTGCACACCTCCAAAGGGACTTACTCTTTCTAACATTTCAGTGTGCACACATTTATGTGGACACAATCATTCTAATAGTTGAGTGTGCAATCCTCCATTTAAACACAGTCATTCTAGCAGTTCAGTGTGCACACCTCCACAGGGACACACTCATTCTAACAGTTCAGTGTGCACACCTCCATGCAGACACACTCATTCTAACATTTCAGTGTGCACACATCCACAGGGACACAATCATTCTAACAGTTCAGTGTGCACACCTCCATGCAGACACAGTCATTCTAACAGTTCAGTGTGCACACCTCCATGAGGACACAGTCATTCTAACAGTTCAGTGTGTACACCTCTATGTGGACACACTCATTCTAACAGTTCAGAGTGCATACTTCAACAGGGACACAGTCATTCTAACAGTTCAGTGTGCACACCTCTATGTGGACACAATCATTCTAATAGTTCAGTGTGCACACCTCCCTGTGGACACAGTCATTCTAACATTTCAGTGTGCACACCTCCATGTGGACACAATCATTCTAATAGTTCAGTGTGCACACCTCCCTGTGGACACAGTCATTCTAACATTTCAGTGTGCACACCTCCATGTGGACACAATAATCCTAATATTTCAGTGTGCACACCTCCCTGTGGACACAATCATTCGAACAGTTCAGTGTGCACACCTCCACAGGTACACAATCATTCTAACAGTTCAGTGTGCACACCTCCATGTGGCACACTCATTCTAACAGTTCAGTGTTCACATCTCCATGTGGACACAGTCATTCTAACATTTCAGTGTGCACACCTCCATGTGGACACAATCATATTAATCTTTCAGTGTGCACACCTCCCTGTGGACACAATCATTCTAACAGTTCAGTGTGCACACCTCCACAGGTACACAATCATTCTAACAGTTCAGTGTGCACACCTCCATGTGGACACACTCATTCTGACAGTTCAGTGTGCACAACTCCATGTGGGCACACTCATTCTAACAGTTCAGTGTGCACAACTCCACAGGGAAACACTCATTCTAACAGTTCAGTGTGCACACCTACATGTGGACACACTCATTCTAACAGTTCAGTGTGCACACCTACATGTGGACACACTCATTCTAACAGTTCAGAGTGCATACCTCAACAGGGAAACAGTCATTCTAACAATTCAGTGTGCTCACCTTCATGCAGACACAGTCATTCTAACAGTTCAGTGTGCACACCTCCATGTAGACACAGTCATTCTAACTGTTCAGTGTGCACACCTCCATGTGGGCACACTCATTCTAACAGTTCAGTGTGCACACCTACATGTGGACACACTCATTCTAACAGTTCAGTATGCACACCTACATGTGGACACACTCATTCTAACAGTTCAATGTGCACACCTCCATGTGGACACATTCTAACAGTTCAGTGTGCACACCTCCATGTGGACACACACATTCTAACAGTTCAGTGTGCACACCTCCATGTGGACACAGTCATTCTAACAGTTCAGTGTCCACACCTCTATGTGGACATACTCATTCTAACAGTTCAGAGTGCATACCTCCACAAGAACACAGTCATTCTAACAGTTCAGTGTGCGTACCACCATGTGTACACAGTCATTCTAACAGTTCAGTGTGCAAACCTCCATGTGGGCACACTCATTCTAACAGTTCAGTGTGCACACCTCCACAGGGACACAGTCATTCTTACAGCTCAGTGTGCATGCCTCCATGTGGACACAATCATTCTAACAGTTCAGTGTGACAACCTCCATGTGGACACACTCATTCTAACAGTTCAGTGTGCACACTTCCACAGGGACACAATCATTCTAACAGTTCAGTGTGCACACCTCCATGTGGACACACTCATTCTAACAGTTCAGTGTGCACACCTCCATGTGGACACACTCATTCTAACAGTTCAGTGTGCACACCTCCATGTGGACACACTCATTCTAACAGTTCGGTGTGCACACCTCCATGTGGACACACTCATTCTAACAGTTCAGTGTGCAAACCTCAACAGGGACACAGTCATTCTAACAATTCAGTGTGCTCACCTCCATGCAGACACAGTCATTCTAACAGTTCAGTGTGCACACATCCATGTAGACACAGTCATTCTAACTGTTCAGTGTGCACACCTCCATGTGGGCACACTCATTCTAACAGTTCAGTTTGCACATCTCCACGGGGACACACTCATTCTAACAGTTCAGTGTGCACACCTCCATGTGGGCACACTCATTCTAACAGTTCAGTGTGCACATCTACACGGGGACACACTCATTCTAACAGTTCAGTGTGCACACCTCCATGTGGGCACACTCATTCTAACAGTTCTTTGTGTACAGCTCCATGGGGACACACTACTTCTAACAGTTCAGTTTGCCCGCATCCATGTGGACACACTCATTTTAACAGTTCAGTGTGCACACCTCCATGTGGACACACTCATTCTAACAGTTCAGTGTGCACACCTCCATGTGGGCACACTCATTCTAACAGTTCCGTGTTCACACCTCCACACGGAAACACTCATTCTAACAGTTCAGTGTGCACACCTCCACAGGGACACACTCATTCTAACAGTTCAGTGTGCACACATCCATGTGGACACAATCATTCTAAGAGTTCAGTATGAACACCTCCATGAGGGCACACTCATTCTAACAGTTCCGTGTGCACACCTCCACACGGAAACACTCATTCTAACAGTTCAGTGTGCACACCTCCACAGGGACACACTCATTCTAACAGTTCAGTGTGCACACCTCCATGTGGACACAATCATTCTAACAGTTCAGTGTGCACACCTCCAAAGGGACTCACTCTTTCTAACATTTCAGTGTGCACACCTTTATGTGGACACAATCATTCTAATAGTTGAGTGTGCAATCCTCCATTTGGACACAGTCATTCTAGCAGGTCAGTGTGCACACCTCCACAGGGAAACACTCATTCTAACAGTTCAGTGTGCACACCTCCATGTAGACACACTCATTCTAACAGTTCAGTGTGCACACATCCACAGGGACACAATCATTCTAACAGTTCAGTGTGCACACCTCCATGCAGACCCAGTCATTCTAACAGTTCAGTGTGCACACCTCCATGTGGACACAGTCATTCTAACAGTTCAGTGTGCACACCTCTATGTGGACACACTCATTCTAACAGTTCAGAGTGCATACTTCAACAGGGACACACTAATTCTAACAGTTCAGTGTGCATACCTCCATGTGGACACACTCATTTTAACAGTTCAGTGTGCACACTTCCATGTGGACACACTCATTCTAACAGTTCAGTGTGCACACCTCCATGTGGGCACACTCATTCTAACAGTTCCGTGTGCACACCTCCACACGGAAACACTCATTCTAACAGTTCAGTGTGCACACATCCACAGGGACACACTCATTCTAACAGTTCAGTGTGCACACATCCATGTGGACACAATCATTCTAAGAGTTCAGTATGAACACCTCCATGAGGGCACACTCATTCTAACAGTTCCGTGTGCACACCTCCACACGGAAACACTCATTCTAACAGTTCAGTGTGCACACCTCCACAGGGACACACTCATTCTATCAGTTCAGTGTGCACACCTCCATGTGGACACAATCATCCTAATATTTCAGTGTGCACACCTACCTGTGGACACAATCATTCGAACAGTTCAGTGTGCACACCTCCACAGGTACACAATCATTCTAACAGTTCAGTGTGCACACCTCCATGTGGACACACTCATTCTAACAGTTCAGTGTGCACACCTCCATGTGGCACACTCATTCTAACAGTTCAGTGTTCACATCTCCATGTGGACACACTCATTCTGACAGTTCAGTGTGCACAACTCCATGTGGGCACACTCATTCTAACAGTTCACTGTGCACACCTCCACAGGGAAAAACTCATTCTAACAGTTCAGTCTGCACACCTATATGTGGACACACTCATTCTAACAGTTCAGTGTGCACACCTACATGTGGACACACTCATTCTAACAGTTCAGAGTGCATACCTCAACAGGGACACAGTCATTCTAACAGTTCAGTGTGCTCACCTTCATGCAGACACAGTCATTCTAACTGTTCAGTGTGCACACCTCCACAAGTACACAATCATTCTAACAGTTCAGTGTGCACACCTCCATGTGGACACACTCGTTCTAACAGTTCAGTGTGCACACCTCCGTGTGGCACACTCATTCTAACAGTTCAGTGTTCACTTCTCCATGTGGACACACTCATTCTGACAGTTCAGTGTGCACACCTCCATGTGGACACAGTCATTCTAACAGTTCGGTGTGCACACCTCTATGTGGACACACTCATTCTAACAGTTCAGAGTGCATACCTCAACAGGGACACAGTCATTCTAACAATTCAGTGTGCACACATCCATGTAGACACAGTCATTCTAACTGTTCAGAGTGCACACCTCCATGTGGGCACACTCATTCTAACAGTTCAGTTTGCACATCTCCACGGGGACACACTCATTCTAACAGTTCAGTGTGCACACCTCCATGTGGGCACACTCATTCTAACAGTTCAGTGTGCACATCTCCACGGGGACACACTCATTCTAACAGTTCAGTGTGCACACCTCCATGTGGGCACACTCATTCTAACAGTTCAGAGTGCATACTTCAACAGGGACACACTAATTCTAACAGTTCAGTGTGCCCACCTCCATGTGGACACACTCATTTTAACAGTTCAGTGTGCACACTTCCATGTGGGCACACTCATTCTAACAGTTCCGTGTGCACACCTCCACACGGAAACACTCATTCTAACAGTTCAGTGTGCACACCTCCACAGGGACACACTCATTCTAACAGTTCAGTGTGCACACCTCCATGTGGACACAATCATTCTAACAGTTCAGTGTGCACACCTCTAAAGGGACTTACTCTTTCTAACATTTCAGTGTGCACACCTTTATGTGGAGACAATCATTCTAATAGTTGAGTGTGCAATCCTCCATTTGGACACAGTCATTCTAGCAGTTCAGTGTGCACACCTCCACAGGGACACACTCATTCTAACAGTTCAGTGTGCACACCTCCATGTAGAGACACTCATTCTAACATTTCAGTGTGCATACATCCACAGGGACACAATCATTCTAACAGTTCAGTGTGCACACCTCCATGCAGACACAGTCATTCTAACAGTTCAGTGTGTACACCTCCATGTGGACACAGTCATTCTAACAGTTCAGTGTGCACACCTCTATGTGGACACACTCATTCTAACAGTTCAGAGTGCATACTTCAACAGGGACACAGTCATTCTAACAGTTCAGTGTGCACACCTCTATGTGGACACAATCATTCTAATAGTTCAGTGTGCACACCTCCATGTGGACACAGTCATTCTAACATTTCAGTGTGCACACCTCCATGTGGACACAATCATCCTAATATTTCAGTGTGCACACCTCCCTGTGGACACAATCATTCAAACAGTTCAGTGTGCACACCCCCACAGGTACACAATCATTCTAACAGTTCAGTGTGCACACCTCCATGTGGACACACTCGTTCTAACAGTTCAGTGTGCCCACCTCCATGTGGCACACTCATTCTAACAGTTCAGTGTTCACATCTCCATGTGGACACACTCATTCTGACAGTTCAGTGTGCACAACTCCATGTGGGCACACTCATTCTAACAGTTCACTGTGCACACCTCCACAGGGAAAAACTCATTCTAACAGTTCAGTCTGCACACCTACATGTGGACACACTCATTCTAACAGTTCAGTGTGCACACCTACATGTGGACACACTCATTCTAACAGTTCAGAGTGCATACCTCAACAGGGACACAGTCATTCTAACAGTTCAGTGTTCTCACCTTCATGCAGACACAGTCATTTTAACAGTTCAGTGTGCACAACTCCATGTAGACACAGTCATTCTAACTGTTCAGTGTGCACACCTCCACAGGTACACAATCATTCTAACAGTTCAGTGTGCACACCTCCATGTGTACACACTCGTTCTAACAGTTCAGTGTGCACACCTCCATGTGGCACACTCATTCTAACAGTTCAGTGTTCACATCTCCATGTGGACACACTCATTCTGACAGTTCAGTGTGCACAACTCCATGTGGACACAGTCATTCTAACAGTTCGGTGTGCACACCTCTATGTGGACACACTCATTCTAACAGTTCAGAGTGCATACCTCAACAGGGACACAGTCATTCTAACAATTCAGTGTGCACACATCCATGTAGACACAGTCATTCTAGCAGGTCAGTGTGCACACCTCCATGTGGGCACACTCATTCTAACAGTTCAGTTTGCACATCTCTACGGGGACACACTCATTCTAACAGTTCAGTGTGCACACCTCCATGTGGGCACACTCATTCTAACAGTTCAGTGTGCACATCTCCACGGGGACACACTCATTCTAACAGTTCAGTGTGCACACCTCCATGTGGGCACACTCATTCTAACAGTTCAGTGTGCACAGCTCCACGGCGACACACTAATTCTAACAGTTCAGTGTGCCCAGCTCCATGTGGACACACTCATTTTAACAGTTCAGTGTGCACACTTCCATGTGGACACACTCATTCTAACAGTTCAGTGTGCACACCTCCATGTGGGCACACTCATTCTAACAGTTCCGTGTGCACACCTCCACACGGAAACACTCATTCTAACAGTTCAGTGTGCACACCTCCACAGGGACACACTCATTCTAACAGTTCAGTGTGCACACATCCATGTGGACACAATCATTCTAAGAGTTCAGTATGAACACCTCCATGAGGGCACACTCATTCTAACAGTTCCGTGTGCACACCTCCACACGGAAACACTCATTCTTACAGTTCAGTGTGCACACCTCCAAAGGGACTCACTCTTTCTAACATTTCAGTGTGCACACCTTTATGTGGACACAATCATTCTAATAGTTGAGTGTGCAACCCTCCATTTGGACACAGTCAATCTAGCAGGTCAGTGTGCACACCTCCACAGGGACACACTCATTCTAAGAGTTCAGTGTGCACACCTCCGTATAGACACACTCATTCTAACATTTCAGTGTGCACACATACACAGGGACACAATCATTCTAACAGTTCAGTGTGCACACCTCCATGCAGACACAGTCATTCTAATAGTTCAGTGTGCACACTTCCATGTGGACACAGTCATTCTAACAGTTCAGTGTGCACACATTTATGTGGACACACTCATTCTAACAGTTCAGAGTGCATAATTGAACAGGGACACAGTCATTCTAACAGTTCAGTGTGCACACCTCTATGTGGACACAATCATTCTAATAGTTCAGTGTGCACACCTCCATGTGGACACAATCATCCTAATATTTCTGTGTGCACACCTCCCTGTGGACACAATCATTCTAACAGTTCAGTGTGCACACCTCCACAGGTACACAATCATTCTAACAGTTCAGTGTGCACACCTCCATGTGGACACACTCGTTCTAAGAGTTCAGTGTGCACACCTCCATGTGGCACACTCATTCTAACAGTTCAGTGTTCACTTCTCCATGTGGACACACTCATTCTGACAGTTCAATGTGCACAACTCCATGTGGGCACACTCATTCTAACAGTTCAGTGTGCACACCTCCACAGGGAAACACTCATTCTAGCAGTTCAGTGTGCACACCTACATGTGGATACACTCATTCTAACAGTTCAGTGTGCACACCTCCATGTAGACACACTCATTCTAACAGTTCAGTGTGCAAACCTCCATGCAGACACAGTCATTCTAACAGTTCAGTGTGCACACCTACATGTGGACACAGTCATTCTAACAATTCGGTGTGCACACCTCTATGTGGACACACTCATTCTAACAGTTCAGAGTGCATACCTCAACAGGGACACAGTCATTCTAACAGTTCAGTGTGCTCACCTACATGCAGACACAGTCATTCTAACAGTTCAGTGTGCACACCTCCATGTGGGCACACTCATTCTAACAGTTCAGTGTGCACACCTACATGTGGACACACTCATTCTAACAGTTCAGTATGCACACCTACATGTGGACACACTCATTCTAACAGTTCAATGTGCACACCTCCATGTGGACACATTCTAACAGTTCAGTGTGCACACCTCCATGTGGACACACACATTCTAACAGTTCAGTGTCCACACCTCTATGTGGACACACTCATTCTAACAGTTCAGAGTGCATACCTCCACAAGGACATAGTCATTCTAACAGTTCAGTGTGCGTACCACCATGTGTACACAGTCATTCTAACAGTTCAGTGTGCAAATCTCCATGTGGGCACACTCATTCTAACAGTTCAGTGTGCACACCTCCACAGGGACACAGTCATTCTAACAGCTCAGTGTGCACGCCTCCATGTGGACACAATCATTCTAACAGTTCAGTGTGACAACCTCCATGTGGGCACACTCATTCTAACAGTTCAGTGTCCACACCTCCACAGGGACACAATCATTCTAACAATTCAGTGTGCATACGTCCACAGCGACACACTCATTCTAACATTTCAGTGTGCACACCTCCACAGGGACAAACTCATTCTAATAGTTCAGTGTGCACACCTCCATGTGGACACAATCATTCTAATAGTTGAGGGTTCACACCACCATGTGGACACAGTCATTTTAATAGTTCAGTGTGCACCCCTCCATGTAGACACAGTCATTCTAACAGTTCAGTGTGCACACCTCCATGTGGACACACTTATTCTAACAGTTCAGTGTGCACACCTCAACAGGGACACAATCATTCTAACAGTTCAGTGTGCACACCTCCATGCAGACACAGTCATTCTAACAGTTCAGTGTGCACACCTCCATGTAGACACAGTCATTCTACTAGTTCAGTGTGCACACCTCCATGTGGACACACTCATTCTAACAGTTCAGAGTGCATACATCAACAGGGACACAGTCATTCTAACAGCTCAGTGTGCACACCTGCATGTGGACACAATCATCCTAACAGTTCAGTGTGCACACCTCCATATGGATAAAATCATTCTAACAGTTCAGTGTGCACACCTCCACAGGGACACACTCATTCTAACATTTCAGTGTGCACACCTCCATGTGGACACACTCATTCTAACAGTTCAGTGTGCACACCTCCATGTGGACACACTCATTCTAACAGTTCAGTGTGCACACCTCCATGTGGGCACACTCATTCTAACAGTTCCGTGTGCACACCTCCACACGGAAACACTCATTCTAACAGTTCAGTGTGCACACCTCCACAGGGACACACTCATTCTAACAGTTCAGTGTGCACACATCCATGTGGACACAATCATTCTAAGAGTTCAGTATGAACACCTCCATGAGGGCACACTCATTCTAACAGTTCCGTGTGCACACCTCCACACGGAAACACTCATTCTAACAGTTCAGTGAGCACACCTCCACAGGGACACACTCATTCTAACAGTTCAGTGTGCACACCTCCATGTGGACACAATCATTCTAACAGTTCAGTGTGCACACCTCCAAAGGTACTCACTCTTTCTAACATTTCAGTGTGCACACCTTTATGTGGACACAGTCATTCTAATAGTTGAGTGTGCAATCCTCCATTTGGACTCAGTCATTCTAGCAGGTCAGTGTTCATACCTCCACAGGGACACACTCATTCTAACAGTTCAGTGTGCACACCTCCATGTAGACACACTCATTCTAACAGTTCAGTGTGCACACATACACAGGGACACAATCATTCTAACAGTTCAGTGTGCACACATCCATGCAGACACAGTCATTCTAATAGTTCAGTGTGCACACTTCCATGTGGACACAGTCATTCTAACAGTACAGTGTGCACACCTCTACAGGGAAACACTCATTCTAACAGTTCAGTGTGCACACCTACATGTGGATACACTCATTCTAACAGTTCAGTATGCACACCTCCATGTAGACACACTCATTCTAACAGTTCAGTGTGCACACATCCACAGGGACACAATCATTCTAACAGTTCAGTGTGCAAACCTCCATGCAGACACAGTCATTCTAACAGTTCAGTGTGCACACCTACATGTGGACACAGTCATTCTAACAGTTCGGTGTGCACAACTCTATGTGGACACACTCATTCTAACAGTTCAGAGTGCATACCTCAACAGGGGCACAGTCATTCTAACAGTTCAGTGTGCTCACCTCCATGCAGACCCAGTCATTCTAACAGTTCAGTGTGCACACCTCCATGTAGACAAGGTCATTCTAACTGTTCAGTGTGCACACCTCCATGTGGGCACACTCATTCTAACAGTTCAGTGTGCACACCTACATGTGGGCACACTCATTCTAACAGTTCAGTATGCACACCTATATGTGGACACACTCATTCTAACAGTTCAATGTGCACACCTCCATGTGGACACATTCTAACAGTTCAGTGTGCACACCTCCATGTGGACACACACATTCTAACAGTTCAGAGTGCATACCTCCACAAGGACACAGTCATTCTAACAGTTCAGTGTGCGTACCACCATGTGTACACAGCCATTCTAACAGTTCAGTGTGCAAATCTCCATGTGGGCACACTCATTCTAACAGTTCAGTGTGCACACCTCCACAGGGACACAGTCATTCTAACAGCTCAGTGTGCAAGCTTCCATGTGGACACAATCATTCTAACAGTTCAGTGTGACAACCTCCATGTGGGCACACTCATTCTAACAGTTCAGTGTGCACACCTCCACAGGGACACAATCATTCTAACAATTCAGTGTGCATACGTCCACAGCGACACACTCATTCTAACATTTCAGTGTGCACACCTCCACAGGGACAAACTCATTCTAATAATTCAGTGTGCACACCTCCATGTGGACACAATCATACTAATAGTTGAGGGTGCACAAGTCCATGTGGACACAGTCATTCTAACAGTTCAGTGTGCACCCCTCCATGTAGACACAGTCATTCTAACAGTTCAGTGTGCACACCTCCATGTGGACACACTTATTCTAACAGTTCAGTGTGGACACCTCAACAGGGACACAATCATTCTAACAGTTCAGTATTCACACCTCCATGTAGACACAGTCATTTTACTAGTTCAGTGTGCACACCTCCATGTGGACACACTCATTCTAACAGTTCAGAGTGCATACCTCAACAGGGACACAGTCATTCTAACAGCTCAGTGTGCACACCTGCATGTGGACACAATCATCCTAATAGTTCAGTGTGCACACCTCCATGTGGACACAATCATTCTAACAGTTCAGTGTGCACACCTCCACAGGGACACACTCATTCTAACATTTCAGTGTGCACACCTCCATGTGGACACACTCATTCTAACAGTTCAGTGTGCACACCTCCATGTGGACACACTCATTCTAACAGTTCAGTGTGCACACCTCCATGTGGACACACTCATTCTAACAGTTCAGTGTGCAAACCTACATGTGGGCACACTCATTCTAACACTTCAGTGTGCACATCTCCACAGGGACACACTCATTCTAACAATTCAGTGTGCACACTTCCATGTGGACACACTCATTCTAACAGTTCAGTGTGCACACCTCCACAGGGGCACACTCATTCTAACAGTTCAGTGTGCACACCTCCACAGGGACACACTCATTCTAACAGTTCAGTGTGCACACCTCCATGTGGACACAATCATTCTAAGAGTTCAATGTGAACACCTCCATGAGGGCACACTCATTCTAACAGTTCAGTGTGCACAACTCCATGTGGACACACTCATTCTAACAGTTCAGTGTGCACACCTCATTGTAGGCACACTCATTCTAACAGTTCAGTGTGCACAGCTCCACGGGGACACACTCATTCTAACAGTTCAGTGTGCAAACCTCCATGTGGGCACACTCATTCTAACAGTTCAGTGTGCACAGCTCCACGGGGACACACTCATTCTAACAGTTCAGTGTGCCCACCTCCATGTGGACACACTCATTTTAACAGTTCAGTGTGCACACTTCCATGTGGACACACTCATTCTAACAGTTCAGTGTGCACACCTCCATGTGGGCACACTCATTCTAACAGTTCCGTGTGCACACCTCCACACGGAAACACTCATTCTAACAGTTCAGTGTGCACACCTCCACAGGGACACACTCATTCTAACAATTCAGTGTGCACACATCCATGTGGACACAATCATTCTAAGAGTTCAGTATGAACACCTCCATGAGGGCACACTCATTCTAACAGTTCCGTGTGCACACATCCACACGGAAACACTCATTCTAACAGTTCAGTGTGCACACCTCCACAGGGACACACTCATTCTAACAGTTCAGTGTGCACACATCCATGTGGACACAATCATTCTAACAGTTCAGTGTGCACACCTCTATGTGGACACACTCATTCTAACAGTTCAGAGTGCATACTTCAACAGGGACACAGTCATTCTAACAGTTCTGTGTGCACACCTCCATGTGGCACACTCATTCTAACAGTTCAGTGTTCACATCTCCATGTGGACACACTCATTCTGACAGTTCAGTGTGCACAACTCCATGTGGGCACACTCATTCTAACAGTTCAGTGTGCAAACCTCCATGTGGGCACACTCATTCTAACAGTTCAGTGTGCACACCTCCACAGGGACACACTCATTCTAACAGTTCAGTGTGCACGCCTCCATGTGGACACAATCATTCTAACAGTTCAGTGTGACAACCTCCATGTGGGCACAGTCATTCTAACAGTTCAGTGTGCACACCTCCACAGGGACACAATCATTCTAACAGTTCAGTGTGCATACCTCCAGAGGGACACACTCATTCTAACATTTCAGTGTGCACACCTCCACAGGGACAAACTCATTCTAATAGTTCAGTGTGTACACCTCCATGTGGACACAATCATTCTAATAGTTGAGGGTTCACACCTCCATGTGGACACAGTCATTCTAACAGTTCAGTGTGCACCCCTCCATGTAGACACAGTCATTCTAACAGTTCAGTGTGCACAACTCCATGTGGACACACTCATTCTAACAGTTCAGTGTGCACACCTCAACAGGGACACAATCATTCTAACAGTTCAGTGTGCACACCTCCATGCAGACACAGTCATTCTAACAGTTCAGTGTGCACACCTCCATGTAGTAACAGTCATTCTACTAGTTCAGTGTGCACACCTCCATGTGGACACACTCATTCTAACAGTTCAGAGTGAATACCTCAACAGGGACACAGTCATTCTAACAGCTCACTGTGCACACCTGCATGTGGACACAATCATCCTAATAGTTCAGTGTGCACACCTCCATGTGGACACAATCATTCTAACATTTCAGTGTGCACACCTCCACAGGGACACACTCATTCTAACATTTCAGTGTGCACACCTCCATGTGGACACACTCATTCTAACAGTTCAGTGTGCACACCTCCATGTGGACACACTCATTCTAACAGTTCAGTGTGCACACCTCCATGTGGAAACACTCATTCTAACAGTTCAGTGTGCAAACCTACATGTGGGCACACTCATTCTAACACTTCAGTGTGCACATCTCCACAGGGATACACTCATTCTAACAATTCAGTGTGCACACCTCCATGTGGACACACTCATTCTAACAGTTCAGTGTGCACACCTCCACAGGGGCACACTCATTCTAACAGTTCAGTGTGCACACCTCCATGGTGACACAATCATTCTAAGAGTTCAATGTGAACACCTCCATGAGGGCACACTCATTCTAACAGTTCAGTGTGCAAAACTCCATGTGGACACACTCATTCTAACAGTTCAGTATGCACACCTCCATGTGGGCACACTCATTCTAACAGTTCAGTGTGCACATCTCCACGGGGACACACTCATTCTAACAGTTCAGTGTGCACACCTCCATGTGGGTACACTCATTCTAACAGTTCAGTGTGCACAGCTCCACGGGGACACACTCATTCTAACAGTTCAGTGTGCCCACCTCCATGTGGACACACTCATTTTAACAGTTCAGTGTGCACACCTCCATGTGGGCACACTCATTCTAACAGTTCCGTGTGCACACCTCCATGTGGACACAATGATTCTAACAGTTCAGTGTGCACACCTCCATGTCGACACATTCTAACAGTTCAGTGTGCATACCTCCGTGTAGACACATTCTAACAGTTCAGTGTGCACACCTCCATTTAGACACACTCATTCTAACATTTCAGTGTGCACACCTCCACAGGGACACAATCATTCTAACAGTTCAGTGTGCACACCTCCATGCAGACACAGTCATTCTAACAGTTCAGTGTGCACATTTCCATGTGGACACAATCATTTTAATAGTTCAGGGTGCACACCTCCATGTAGACACAGTCATTCTAACATTTCAGTGTGCACACCTCCATGTGGACACAATCATTCTAACAGTTCAGTGTGCACACCTCTATGTGGAAAAACTCATTCTAAGAGTTCAGTGTGCACACCTCCATGTGGACACACGCATTCTAACAGTTCAGTGTGCACACCTCCATGTGGACACAATCACCCTAATATTTCAGTGTGCACACCTCCCTGTGGACACAATCATTCTAACAGTTCAGTGTGCACACCTCCACAGGTACACAATCATTCTAACAGTTCAGTGTGCACACCTCCATGTGGACACACTCATTCTAACAGTTCCGTGTGCACACCTCCATGTGGCACACTATTTCTAACAGTTCAGTGTTCACATCTCCATGTGGAAACACTCATTCTGACAGTTCAGTGTGCACAACTCCATGTGGGCACACTCGTTCTAACAGTTCAGTGTGCACACCTCCATGTGGCACACTCATTCTAGCAGTTCAGTGTTCACATCTCCATGTGGACACACTCATTCTAACAGTTCAGTGTGCACCCCTCCACAGGGAAACACTCATTCTAACAGTTCAGTGTGCACACCTACATGTGGACACACTCATTCTAACAGTTCAGTGTGCACACCTCCATGTAGACACACTCATTCTAACAGTTCAGTGTGCAAACATCCACAGGGACACAATCATTCTAACAGTTCAGTGTGCAAACCTCCATGCAGACACAGTCATTCTAACAGTTCAGTGTGCACACCTACATGTGGACACAGTCATTCTAACAGTTCGGTGTGCACACCTCTATGTGGACACACTCATTCTAACAGTTCAGAGTGCATATCTCCAAAAGGGACACAGTCATTCTAACAGTTCAGTGTGCTCACCTCCATGCAGACACAGTCATTCTAACAGTTCAGTGTGCACACCTCCATGTAGACACAGTCATTCTAACTATTCAGTGTGCACACCTCCATGTGGGCACACTCATTCTAACAGTTCAGTGTGCACACCTCCATGTGGACACACTCATTCTAACAGTTCAGTGTGCACACCTCCATGTGGGCACTCTCATTCTAACAGTTCAGTGTGCGCATCTCCACAGGGACACACTCATTCTAACAGTTCAGTGTGCACACCTCCATGTGGACACACTCATTCTAACAGTTCAGTGTGCACAACTCCATGTGGACACACGCATTCTAACAATTCAGTGTGCACACCTCCATGTGGACACACTCATTCTAACAGTTCAGTGTGCACACCTCCATGTGTACACAATCATTTTAAAAGTTGAGTGTGCACACCTCCATGTGGACACACTCATTCTAACAGTTCAGTGTGCACACCTCCACAGGGACACACTCATTCTAACAGTTCAGTGTGCACACCTCCTTGTTGACACATTCTAACAGTTCAGTGTGCACACCTCAATGTAGACACACTCATTCTAACATTTCAGTGTGCACACAGCACAGGGACACAATCATTCTAACAGTTCAGTGTGCACACCTCCATGCAGAAACACTCATTCTAACAGTTCAGTGTGCACACCTCCATGTGGACACACTCATTCTAACAGTTCAGTGTGCACACCTCCATGTGGGCACACTCATTCTAACAGTTCACTGTGCACACCTCCAAAGGGACACACTCATTCTAACAGTTCAGTGTGCACACCTCCATGTGGACACACTCATTCTAACAGTTCAGTGTGCACACCTACATGTGGACACACTCATTCTAACAGTTCAATATGCACACCTCCATGTGGACACATTCTAACAGTTCAGTGTGCACACCTCCATGTGGACACAAACATTCTAACAGTTCAGTGTGCACACCTCCATGTGGACACACTCATACTAACAGATCAGTGTCCACACCTCTATGTGGACACACTCATTCTAACAGTTCAGAGTGCATACCTCCACAAGGACACAGTCATTCTAACAGTTCGGTGTGCGTACCACAATGTGTACACAGTCATTCTAACAGTTCAGTGTGCACACCTCCATGTGGACACACTCATTCTAACAGTTCAGTGTGCACGCCTCCATGTGGACACAATCATTCTAACAGTTCAGTGTGACAACCTCCATGTGGGCACAGTCATTCAAACAGTTCAGTGTGCACACCTCCACAGGGACACAATCATTCTAACAGTTCAGTGTGCATACCTCCACAGGGACACACTCATTCTAACATTTCAGTGTGCACACCTCCACAGGGACAAACTCATTCTAATAATTCAGTGTGTACACCTCCATGTGGACACAATCATTCTAATAGTTGAGGGTGCACACCTCCATGTGGACACAGTCATTCTAACAGTTCAGTGTGCATACCTCTATGTGGAAAAACTCATTCTAAGAGTTCAGTGTGCACACCTCCATGTGGACACACGCATTCTAACATTTCAGTGTGCACACCTCCATGTGGACACAATCATCCTAATATTTCAGTGTGCACACCTCCCTGTGGACACAATCATTCTAACAGTTCAGTGTGCACACCTCCACAGGTACACAATCATTCTAACAGTTCAGTGTGCACACCTCCATGTGGACACACTTATTCTAACAGTTCAGTGTGCACACCTCCATGTGGCACACTCATTGTAACAGTTCAGTGTTCACATCTCCATGTGGACACACTCATTCTGACAGTTCAGTGTGCACAACTCCATGTGGGCACACTCGTTCTAACAGTTCAGTGTGCACACCTCCATGTGGCACACTCATTCTAGCAGTTCAGTGTTCACATCTCCATGTGGACACACTCATTCTAACAGTTCAGTGTGCACAACTCCATGTGGGCACACTCATTCTAACAGTTCAGTGTGCACACCTCCACAGGGAAACACTCATTCTAACAGTTCAGTGTGCACACCTCCATGTGGACACACTCATTCTAATTGTTCAGTGTGCACACCTCCATGTAGACACACTCATTCTAACAGTTCAGTGTGCACGCATCCACAGGGACACAATCATTCTAACAGTTCAGTGTGCAAACCTCCATGTAGACACAGTCATTCTAACAGTTCAGTGTGCACACCTACATGTGGACACAGTCATTCTAACAGTTCGGTGTGCACACCTCTATGTGGACACACTCATTCTAACAGTTCAGAGTGCATACCTCCACAGGGACACAGTCATTCTAACAGTTCAGTGTGCTCACCTCCATGCAGACACAGTCATTCTAACAGTTCAGTGTGCACACCTCCATGTAGACACAGTCATTCTAACTGTTCACTGTGCACACCTCCATGTGGGCACACTCATTCTAACAGTTCAGTGTGCACACCTCCATGTGGACACACTCATTCTAACAGTTCAGTGTGCACACCTCCATGTGGGCACTCTCATTCTAACAGTTCAGTGTGCGCATCTCCACAGGGACACACTCATTCTAACAGTTCAGTGTGCACACCTCCATGTGGACACACTCAATCTAACAGTTCAGTGTGCACAACTCCATGTGGACACACGCATTCTAACAGTTCAGTGTGCACACCTCCATGTGGACACACTCATTCTAACAGTTCAGTGTGCACACCTCCATGTGTACACAATCATTTTAATAGTTGAGTGTGCACACCTCCATGTGGACACACTCATTCTAACAGTTCAGTGTGCACACCTCCACAGGGACACACTCATTCTAACAGTTCAGTGTGCACACCTCCTTGTTGACACATTCTAACAGTTCAGTGTGCACACCTCAATGTAGACACACTCATTCTAACATTTCAGTGTGCATACCTCCACAGGGACATAATCATTCTAACAGTTCAGTGTGCACACCTCCATGCAGAAACAGTCATTCTAACAGTTCAGTGTGCACATTTCCATGTGGACACAATCATTTTAATAGTTCAGTGTGCACACCTCCATGTGGACACAGTCATTCTAACATTTCAGTGTGCACACCTCCATGTGGACACAATCATTCTAACAGTTCAGTGTGCACAACTCCATGTGGAAAAACTCATTCTAACAGTTCAGTGTGCACACTTCCATGTGGACACACGCATTCTAACAGTTCAGTGTGCACACCTCCATGTGGACACACTCATTCTAACAGTTCAGTATGCACACCTCCTTGTGGGCACACTCATTCTAACAGTTCACTGTGCACACCTCCAAAGGGACACACTCATTCTAACAGTTCAGTGTGCACACCTCCATGTGGACACACTCATTCTAACAGTTCATTGTGCACATCTACATGTGGACACACTCATTATAACAGTTCAATGTGCACACCTCCATGTGGACACATTCTAACAGTTCAGTGTGCACACCTCCATGTGGACACAAACATTCTAACAGTTCAGTGTGCACACCTCCATGTGGACACACTCATACTAACAGATCAGTGTCCACACCTCTATGTGGACACACTCATTCTAACAGTTCAGAGTGCATACCTCCACAAGGACACAGTCATTCTAACAGTTCAGTGTGCGTACCACCATGTGTACACAGTCATTCTAACAGTTCAGTGTGCACACCTCCATGTGGACACACTCATTCTAACAGTTCAGTGTGCAAACCTCCATGTGGGCACACTCATTCTAACAGTTCAGTGTGCACACCTCCACAGGGACACACTCATTCTAACAGCTCAGTGTGCACGCCTCCATGTGGACACAATCATTCTAACAGTTCAGTGTGACAACCTCCTTGTGGGCACAGTCATTCTAACAGTTCAGTGTGCACACCTCCACAGGGACACAATCATTCTAACAGTTCAGTGTGCATACCTCCACAGGGACACACTCATTCTAACATTTCAGTGTGCACACCTCCACAGGGACAAACTCATTCTAATAGTTCAGTGTGTACACCTCCATGTGGACACAATCATTCTAATAGTTGAGGGTTCACACCTCCATGTGGACACAGTCATTCTAACAGTTCAGTGTGCACCCCTCCATGCAGACACACTCATTCTAACAGTTCAGTGTGCACACCTCCATGTGGACACACTCATTCTAACAGCTCAGTGTGCACACCAGCATGTGGACACTATCATCCTAATAGTTCAGTGTGCACACCTCCATGTGGACACAATCATTCTAACAGTTCAGTGTGCACAACTCCACAGGGACACACTCATTCTAACATTTCAGTGTGCACACCTCCATGTGGACACACTCATTCTAACAGTTCAGTGTGCCAACCTACATGTGGGCACACTCATTCTAACACTTCACTGTGCACATCTCCACAGGGACACACTCATTCTAACAATTCAGTGTGCACACCTTAATGTGGACACACTCATTCTAACATTTCAATGTGCACACTTCCACAGGTGCACACTCATTCTAACAGTTCAGTGTGCACACATCCACAGGGACACACTCATTCTAACAGTTCAGTGTGCACACCTCCATGTGGACACAATCATTCTAAGAGTTCAATGTGAACACCTCCATGAGGGCACACTCATTCTAACAGTTCAGTGTGCAAAACTCCATGTGGACACACTCATTCTAACAGTTCAGTGTGCACACCTCCATGTGGGCACACTCATTCTAACAGTTCAGTGTGCACATCTCCACGGGGACACACTCATTCTAACAGTTCAGTGTGCACACCTCCATGTGGGCACACTCATTCTAACAGTTCAGTGTGCACAGCTCCACGGGGACACACTCATTCTAACAGTTCAGTGTGCCCACCTCCATGTGGACACACTCATTTTAACAGTTCAGTGTGCACACTTCCATGTGGACACACTCATTCTAACAGTTCAGTGTGCACACCTCCATGTGGGCACACTCATTCTAACAGTTCCGTGTGCACACCTCCACACGGAAACACTCATTCTAACAGTTCAGTGTGCACACCTCCCCAGGGACACACTCATTCTAACAGTTCAGTGTGCACACCTCCATGTGGACACAATCATTCTAACAGTTCAGTGTGCACACCTCCACAGGGACACACTCATTCTAACAGTTCAGTGTGCACACCTCCATGTGGACAAAATGATTCTAACAGTTCAGTGTGCACACTTCCATGTCGACACATTCTAAAAGTTCAGTGTGCATACCTCTGTGTAGACACATTCTATCAGTTCAGTGTGCACACCTCCATTTAGACACACTCTTTCTAACATTTCAGTGTGCACACCTCCACAGGGACACAATCATTCTAACAGTTCAGTGTGCACACCTCCATGCAGACACAGTCATTCTAACAGTTCAGTGTGCACATTTCCATGTGGACACAATCATTTTAATAGTTCAGTGTGCACACCTACATGTGGACACAGTCATTCTAACATTTCAGTGTGCACACCTCCATGTGGACACAATCATTCTAATAGTTCAGTGTGCACACCTCCATGTGGAAAAACTCATTCGAACAGTTCAGTGTGCACAGCTCCATGTAGACACACGCATTCTAACAGTTCAGTGTGCACACCTCGATGTGGACCCAATCATCCTAATATTTCAGTGTGCACACCTCCCTGTGGACACAATCATTCTAACAGTTCAGTGTTCACACCTCCACAGGTACACAATCATTCTAACAGTTCAGTGTGCACACCTCCATGTGGACACACTCATTCTAACAGTTCAGTGTGCACACCTCCATGTGGCACACTCATTCTAACAGTTCAGTGTTCACATCTCCATGTGGACACACTCATTCTGACAGTTCAGTGTGCACAACTCCGTGTGGGCACACTCATTCTAACAGTTCAGTGTGCACACCTCCACAGGGAAACACTCATTCTAACAGTTCAATGTGCACACCTACATGTGGACACACTCATTCTACAGTTCAGTGTGCACACCTCCATGTAGACACAGTCATTCTAACAGTTCAGTGTGCACACATCCACAGGGACACAATCATTCTAACAGTTCAGTGTGCAAACCTCCATGCAGACACAGTCATTCTAACAGTTCAGTGTGCACACCTACATGTGGACACAGTCATTCTAACAGTTCGGTGTGCACACCTCTATGTGGACACACTCATTCTAACAGTTCTGAGTGCATACATCAACAGGGACACAGTCATTCTAACAGTTCAGTGTGCTCACCTCCATTCAGACACAGGCATTCTAACTGTTCAGTGTGCCCACCTCCATGTGGGCACACTCATTCTAACAGTTCAGTGTGCACACCTCCATGTGGGCACACTCATTGTAACAGTTCAGTGTGCACACCTCCATGTGGACACACTCATTCTAACTGTTCAGTGTGCACACCTCCATGTGGACACACGCATTCTAACAGTTCAGTGTGCACACCTCCATGTGTACACAATCATTTTAATAGTTGAGTGTGCACACCTCCATGTGGACACAGTCATTCTAACAGTTCAGTGTGCACACCTCCACAGGGACACACTCATTCTAACAGTTCACTGTGAACACCTGAAACAGGGAAACACTCATTCTAACAGTTCAGTGTGCACACCTCCTTGTTGACACATTCTAACAGTTCAGTGTGCACACCTCAATGTAAACACACTCATTCTAACATTTCAGTGTGCACACTTCCACAGCGACACAATCATTCTAACAGTTCAGTGTACACACCTCCATGCAGAAACAGTCATTCTAACAGTTCAGTGTGCACACCACCATGTGGGCACACTCATTCTAACAGTTCAGTGTGCACACCTCTATGTGGGCATAGTCATTCTAACAGTTCAGTGTGCACATTTCCATGTGGACACAATCATTTTAATAGTTCAGTGTGCACACCTCCATGTGGACACAGTCATTCTAACATTTCAGTGTGCACACCTCCATGTGGAAAAACTCATTCTAACAGTTCAGTGGGCACACCTCCTTGTGGACACACGCATTCTAACAGTTCAGTGTGCACACCTCCATGTGGACACACACATTCTAACAGTTCAGTGTGCTCACCTCCATGTGGGCACACTCATTCTAACAGTTCAGTGTGCACACCTCCATGTGGACACAGTCATTCTATCAGTTCAGTGTCCACACCTCTATGTGGACACACTCATTCTAACAGTTCAGAGTGCATACCTCCACAAGGACACAGTCATTCTAAAAGTTCAGTGTGCGTACCACCATGTGTACACAGTCATTCTAACAGTTCAGTGTGCACGCCTCCATGTGGACACAATCATTCTAACAGTTCAGTGTGACAACCTCCATGTGGGCACACTCATTCTAACAGTTCAGTGTGCACACCTCCACAGAGACACAATCATTCTAACAGTTCAGTGTGCATAACTCCACAGGGACACACTCATTCTAACATTTCAGTGTGCACACCTCCACAGGGACAAACTCATTCTAATAGTTCAGTGTGCACAACTCCATGTGGACCCAATCATTCCAATAGTTGAGGGTGCACACCTCCATGTGGACACAGTCATTCTAACAGTTCAGTGTGCACACCTCCTTGTAGACACAGTCATTCTAACAGTTCAGTGTGCACACCTCCATGTGGACACACTCATTCTAACAGTTCAGTGTGCACACCTCCATGTGGACACACTCATTCTAACAGTTCAGTGTGCACACCTCCACAGGGACACACTCATTCGATCAGTTCAGTGTGCACACTTCCATGTGGACACAATCATTCTAAGAGTTCAGTATGAACACCTCCATGAGGGCACACTCATTCTAACAGTTCAGTGTGCACACCTCCATGTGTACACAGTCATTCTACTAGTTCAGTGTGCACACCTCCATGTGGACACACTCATTCTTACAGTTCAGAGTGCATACCTCAACAGGGACACCATCATTCTAACAGTTCAGTGTGCACACCTCCATGTGGACACACTCATTCTAACAGTTCAATGTGCACACCTCCATGTGGACACACTCATTCTAACTGTTCAGTGTGCACACCTCCATGTGGACACAATCATTTTAGTAGTTCAGTGTGCACACCTACATGTGGGCACACTCATTCTGACACTTCAGTGTGCACATCTCCACAGGGACACACTCATTCTAACAATTCAGTGTACACACCTCCATGTGGACACACTCATTCTAACAGTTCAGTGTGCACACCTCCACAGGGGCACACTCATTCTAACAATTCAGTGTGCACACCTCCACAGGGACACACTCATTCTAACAGTTCAGTGTGCACACCTCCATGTGGACACAATCATTCTAAGAGTTCAATGTGAACACCTCCATGAGGGCACACTCATTCTAACAGTTCAGTGTGCACAACTCCATGTGGACACACTCATTCTACCAGTTCACTGTGCACACCTCCATGTGGGCACACTCATTCTAACAGTTCAGTGTGCACATCTCCACGGGGAAACACTCATTCTAACAGTTCAGTGTGCACACCTCCATGTGGGCACACTCATTCTAACAGTTCAGTGTGCACAGCTCCATGGGGACACACTCATTCTAACAGTTCAGTATGCCCACCTCCATGTGGACACACTCATTTTAGCAGTTCATTGTGCACACTTCCATGTGGACACACTCATTCTAACAGTTCAGTGTGCACACCTCCATGTGGGCACACTCATTCTAACAGTTCCGTGTGCACACCTCCATGTGGACAAAATGATTCTAACAGTTCAGTGTGCACACTTCCATGTCGACACATTCTAAAAGTTCAGTGTGCATACCTCTGTGTAGACACATTCTATCAGTTCAGTGTGCACACCTCCATTTAGACACACTCTTTCTAACATTTCAGTGTGCACACCTCCACAGGGACACAATCATTCTAACAGTTCAGTGTGCACACCTCCATGCAGACACAGTCATTCTAACAGTTCAGTGTGCACATTTCCATGTGGACACAATCATTTTAATAGTTCAGTGTGCACACCTACATGTGGACACAGTCATTCTAACATTTCAGTGTGCACACCTCCATGTGGACACAATCATTCTAATAGTTCAGTGTGCACACCTCCATGTGGAAAAACTCATTCTAACAGTTCAGTGTGCACAGCTCCATGTAGACACACGCATTCTAACAGTTCAGTGTGCACACCTCGATGTGGACCCAATCATCCTAATATTTCAGTGTGCACACCTCCCTGTGGACACAATCATTCTAACAGTTCAGTGTTCACACCTCCACAGGTACACAATCATTCTAACAGTTCAGTGTGCACACCTCCATGTGGACACACTCATTCTAACAGTTCAGTGTGCACACCTCCATGTGGCACACTCATTCTAACAGTTCAGTGTTCACATCTCCATGTGGACACACTCATTCTGACAGTTCAGTGTGCACAACTCCGTGTGGGCACACTCATTCTAACAGTTCAGTGTGCACACCTCCACAGGGAAACACTCATTCTAACAGTTAAATGTGCACACCTACATGTGGACACACTCATTCTACAGTTCAGTGTGCACACCTCCATGTAGACACAGTCATTCTAACAGTTCAGTGTGCACACATCCACAGGGACACAATCATTCTAACAGTTCAGTGTGCAAACCTCCATGCAGACACAGTCATTCTAACAGTTCAGTGTGCACACCTACATGTGGACACAGTCATTCTAACAGTTCGGTGTGCACACCTCTATGTGGACACACTCATTCTAACAGTTCTGAGTGCATACATCAACAGGGACACAGTCATTCTAACAGTTCAGTGTGCTCACCTCCATTCAGACACAGGCATTCTAACTGTTCAGTGTGCCCACCTCCATGTGGGCACACTCATTCTAACAGTTCAGTGTGCACACCTCCATGTGGGCACACTCATTGTAACAGTTCAGTGTGCACACCTCCATGTGGGCACACACATTCTAACAGTTCAGTGTGCACACCTCCATGTGGACACACTCATTCTAACAGTTCAGTGTGCACACCTCCATGTGGACACACTCATTCTAACTGTTCAGTGTGCACACCTCCATGTGGACACACGCATTCTAACAGTTCAGTGTGCACACCTCCATGTGGACACACTCATTCTAACAGTTCAGTGTGCACACCTCCATGTGTACACAATCATTTTAATAGTTGAGTGTGCACACCTCCATGTGGACACAGTCATTCTAACAGTTCAGTGTGCACACCTCCACAGGGACACACTCATTCTAACAGTTCACTGTGAACACCTGAAACAGGGAAACACTCATTCTAACAGTTCAGTGTGCACACCTCCTTGTTGACACATTCTAACAGTTCAGTGTGCACACCTCAATGTAAACACACTCATTCTAACATTTCAGTGTGCACACTTCCACAGCGACACAATCATTCTAACAGTTCAGTGTACACACCTCCATGCAGAAACAGTCATTCTAACAGTTCAGTGTGCACACCACCATGTGGGCACACTCATTCTAACAGTTCAGTGTGCACACCTCTATGTGGGCATAGTCATTCTAACAGTTCAGTGTGCACATTTCCATGTGGTCACAATCATTTTAATAGTTCAGTGTGCACACCTCCATGTGGACACAGTCATTCTAACATTTCAGTGTGCACACCTCCATGTGGACTCAATCATTCTAACAGTTCAGTGTGCACACCTCCATGTGGAAAAACTCATTCTAACAGTTCAGTGGGCACACCTCCTTGTGGACACACGCATTCTAACAGTTCAGTGTGCACACCTCCATGTGGACACACACATTCTAACAGTTCAGTGTGCTCACCTCCATGTGGGCACACTCATTCTAACAGTTCAGTGTGCACACCTCCATGTGGACACAGTCATTCTATCAGTTCAGTGTCCACACCTCTATGTGGACACACTCATTCTAACAGTTCAGAGTGCATACCTCCACAAGGACACAGTCATTCTAAAAGTTCCGTTTGCGTACCACCATGTGTACACAGTCATTCTAAAAGTTCAGTGTGCACGCCTCCATGTGGACACAATCATTCTAACAGTTCAGTGTGACAACCTCCATGTGGGCACACTCATTCTAACAGTTCAGTGTGCACACCTCCACAGGGACACAATCATTCTAACAGTTCAGTGTGCATAACTCCACAGGGACACACTCATTCTAACATTTCAGTGTGCACACCTCCACAGGGACAAACTCATTCTAATAGTTCAGTGTGCACAACTCCATGTGGACCCAATCATTCCAATAGTTGAGGGTGCACACCTCCATGTGGACACAGTCATTCTAACAGTTCAGTGTGCACAACTCCTTGTAGACACAGTCATTCTAACAGTTCAGTGTGCACACCTCCATGTGGACACACTCATTCTAATAGTTCAGTGTGCACACCTCCACAGGGACACAATCATTCTAAAAGTTCAGTGTGCACACTTCCATGTAGACACAGTCATTCTAACAGTTCAGTGTGCACACCTCCATGTAGACACAGTCATTCTACTAGTTCAGTGTGCACACCTCCATGTGGACACACTCATTCTAACAGTTCAGAGTGCATACCTCAACAGGGACACAGTCATTCTAACAGCTCAGTGTGCACACCTCCATGTGGACACAATCATCCTAATAGTTCAGTGTGCACACCTACATGTGGACACACTCATTCTAACAGTTCAGTGTGCACACCTCCATGTGCACACACTCATTCTAACAGTTCAGTGTGCACACCTCCATGTGGACACACTCATTCTAAAAGTTCAGTGTACACACCTACATGTGGGCACACTCATTCTAACAGTTCACTGTGCACACCTCCATGTGGGCACACTCATTCTAAGAGTTCAATGTGAACACCTCCATGAGTGCACACTCATTCTAACAGTTCAGTGTGCACAACTCCATGTGGACACACTCATTCTAACAGTTCACTGTGCACACCTCCATGGGCACACTCATTCTAACAGTTCAGTGTGCACATCTGCACGGGGACAAACTCATTCTAACAGTTCAGTGTGCACACCTCCATGTGGACACACTCATTCTAACAGTTCAGTGTGCACACCTACATGTGGGCACACTCATTCTAACAGTTCAGTGTGCACAGCTCCACGGGGACACACTCATTCTAACAGTTCAGTGTGCCCACCTCCATGTGGACACACTCATTTTAACAGTTCAGTGTGCATACTTCCATGTGGACACACTCATTCTAACAGTTCAGTGTGCACACCTACATGTGGGCACACTCATTCTAACAGTTCAGTGTGCACAGCTCCACGGGGACACACTCATTCTAACAGTTCAGTGTGCCCACCTCCATGTGGACACACTCATTTTAACAGTTCAGTGTGCATACTTCCATGTGGACACACTCATTCTAACAGTTCAGTGTGCACACCTCCATGTGGGCACACTCATTCTAACAGTTCCGTGTGCACACCTCCACACGGAAACACTCATTCTAACAGTTCAGTGTGCACACCTCCGTGTGGACACAGTCATTCTAACAGTTCAGTGTGCAAACCTCCATGTGTGCACACTCATTCTAACAGTTCAGTGTGCACACCTCCATGTGGACACACTCATTCTAACAGTTCAGTGTGCACACCTCCACAGGGACACACTCATTCGATCAGTTCAGTGTGCACACTTCCATGTGGACACAATCATTCTAAGAGTTCAGTATGAACACCTCCATGAGGGCACACTCATTCTAACAGTTCAGTGTGCACACCTCCATGTGTACACAGTCATTCTACTAGTTCAGTGTGCACACCTCCATGTGGACACACTCATTCTTACAGTTCAGAGTGCATACCTCAACAGGGACACCATCATTCTAACAGTTCAATGTGCACACCTCCATGTGGACACACTCATTCTAACTGTTCAGTGTGCACACCTCCATGTGGACACAATCATTTTAGTAGTTCAGTGTGCACACCTACATGTGGGCACACTCATTCTGACACTTCAGTGTGCACATCTCCACAGGGACACACTCATTCTAACAATTCAGTGTACACACCTCCATGTGGACACACTCATTCTAACAGTTCAGTGTGCACACCTCCACAGGGGCACACTCATTCTAACAATTCAGTGTGCACACCTCCACAGGGACACACTCATTCTAACAGTTCAGTGTGCACACCTCCATGTGGACACAATCATTCTAAGAGTTCAATGTGAACACCTCCAGGAGGGCACACTCATTCTAACAGTTCAGTGTGCACAACTCCATGTGGACACACTCATTCTACCAGTTCACTGTGCACACCTCCATGTGGGCACACTCATTCTAACAGTTCAGTGTGCACATCTCCACGGGGAAACACTCATTCTAACAGTTCAGTGTGCACACCTCCATGTGGGCACACTCATTCTAACAGTTCAGTGTGCACAGCTCCATGGGGACACACTCATTCTAACAGTTCAGTATGCCCACCTCCATGTGGACACACTCATTTTAGCAGTTCATTGTGCACACTTCCATGTGGACACACTCATTCTAACAGTTCAGTGTGCACACCTCCATGTGCGCACACTCATTCTAACAGTTCCGTGTGCACACCTCCACACGGAAACACTCATTCTAACAGTTCAGTGTGCAAACTTCCATGTGGACACAGTCATTCTAACAGTTCAGTGTGCACACCTCCATGTGGGCACACTCATTCTAACAGTTCAGTGTGCACACCTCCATGTGGACACACTCATTCTAACAGTTCAGTGTGCACACCTCCATGTGGACACAATCATTCTAATAGTTTAGGGTGCACACCTCCATGTGGACACAATCATTCTAAGAGTTCAGTATGAACACATCCATGAGGGCACACTCATTCTAACAGTTCAGTGTGCACACCTCCATGTGGACACAATCATTCTAACAGTTCAGTGTGCCCACCTCCACAGGGACACACTCTTTCTAACATTTCAGTGTGCACTCGTCCACAGTGACACACTCATTCTAACATTTCAGTGTGCACAACTCCATGTGAACACAATCATTTTAATAGTTGAGTGTGCACACCTCCATGTGGACACAGTCATTCTAACAGTTCAGTGTGCACAACTCCACAGGGACACACTCATTCTAACAGTTCAGTGTGCACACCTCCATGCAGAAACAGTCATTCTAACAGTTCAGTGTGCACACCTACATGTGGACACATTCTAACAGTTCAGTGTGCACACCTCCATGTGGATACACTCATTCTAACAGTTCAGTTTGCACACCTCCACAGGGACACAATCATTCTAACAGTTCAGTGTGCACACCTCCATGCAGAAACAGTCATTCTAACAGTTCAGTGTGCACACCTCCATGTGGACACAATCATTTTAATAGTTCAGTGTGCACACCTCCATGTGGACACAGTCATTCTAACTTTTCAGTGTGCACACCTCTATGTGGACACCATCATTCTAACAGTTCAGTTGCACGCCTCCAGAGGGACACAATCATTCTAACAGTTCAGTGTGCACACCTCCATGTGGACACACTCATTCTAACAGTTCAGTGTGCACACCTCCATGTGGGCACACTCATTCTAACAGTCCAGTGTGCACACCTCCATGTGGACACACGCATTCTAACAGTTCAGTGTGCACACCTCCATGTGGACACACTCATTCTAACAGTTCATTGTGCACACCTCCATGTGGGCACACTCATTCAAACAGTTCAGTGTGCACACCTCCAAAGGGACACACTCATTCTAACAGTTCAGTGTGAACACCTCCATGGTGACACACTCATTCTAACAGTTCAGTGTGCACACCTCCATGTGGACACACTCATTCTAACAGTTCAGTGTGCACACCTACATGTGGACACATTCTAACAGTTCAGTGTGCACACCTCCATGTGGACACACTCATTCTAACAGTTCAGTGTGCACACCTCCATGTGGACACAATCATTGTAATAGTTGAGGGTACACACCTCCATGTGGACACAATCATTCTAAGAGTTCAGTATGAACACCTCCATGAGGGCACACTCATTCTAACAGTTCAGTGTGCACACCTCCATGTGTACACAGTCATTCTACTAGTTCAGTGTGCACACCTCCATGTGGACACACTCATTCTAACAGTTCAGAGTGCATACCTCAACAGGGACACCATCATTCTAACAGTTCAGTGTGCACACCTCCATGTGGACACACTCATTCTAACAGTTCAATGTGCACACCTCCATGTGGACACACTCATTCTAACTGTTCAGTGTGCACACCTCCATGTGGACACAATCATTTTAGTAGTTCAGTGTGCACACCTACATGTGGGCACACTCATTCTGACAGTTCAGTGTGCACACCTCCACAGGGGCACACTCATTCTAACAATTCAGTGTGCACACCTCCACAGGGACACACTCATTCTAACAGTTCAGTGTGCACACCTCCATGTGGACACAATCATTCTAAGAGTTCAATGTGAACACCTCCATGAGGGCACACTCATTCTAACAGTTCAGTGTGCACAACTCCATGTGGACACACTCATTCTACCAGTTCACTGTGCACACCTCCATGTGGGCACACTCATTCTAACAGTTCAGTGTGCACATCTCCACGGGGAAACACTCATTCTAACAGTTCAGTGTGCACACCTCCATGTGGGCACACTCATTCTAACAGTTCAGTGTGCACAGCTCCATGGGGACACACTCATTCTAACAGTTCAGTATGCCCACTTCCATGTGGACACACTCATTTTTGCAGTTCATTGTGCACACTTCCATGTGAACACACTCATTCTAACAGTTCAGTGTGCACACCTCCATGTGGGCACACTCATTCTAACAGTTCCGTGTGCACACCTCCACACGGAAACACTCATTCTAACAGTTCAGTGTGCAAACCTCCATGTGGACACAGTCATTCTAACAGTTCAGTGTGCACACCTCCATGTGGGCACACTCATTCTAACAGTTCAGTGTGCACACCTCCATGTGGGCACACTCATTCTAACAGTTCAGTGTGCACACCTCCATGTGGACACACGCATTCTAACAGTTCAGTGTGCACACCTCCATGTGGACACACTCATTCTAACAGTTCATTGTGCACACCTCCATGTGGGCACACTCATTCAAACAGTTCAGTGTGCACACCTCCAAAGGGACACACTCATTCTAACAGTTCAGTGTGAACACCTCCATGGTGACACACTCATTCTAACAGTTCAGTGTGCACACCTCCATGTGGACACACTCATTCTAACAGTTCAGTGTGCACACCTACATGTGGACACATTCTAACAGTTCAGTGTGCACACCTCCATGTGGACACACTCATTCTAACAGTTCAGTGTGCACACCTCCATGTGGACACAATCATTCTAATAGTTGAGGGTACACACCTCCATGTGGACACAATCATTCTAAGAGTTCAGTATGAACACCTCCATGAGGGCACACTCATTCTAACAGTTCAGTGTGCACACCTCCATGTGGACACAATCATTCTAACAGTTCAGTGTGCCCACCTCCACAGGGACACACTCTTTCTAACATTTCAGTGTGCACACCTCCACAGTGACACACTCATTCTAACATTTCAGTGTGCACAACTCCATGTGAACACAATCATTTTAATAGTTGAGTGTGCACACCTCCATGTGGACACAGTCATTCTAACAGTTCAGAGTGTACAACTCCACAGGGACACACTCATTCTAACAGTTCAGTGTGCACACCTCCATGTGGACACACTCATTCTAACAGTTCAGTGTGCACACCTACATGTGGACACATTCTAACAGTTCAGTGTGCATACCTCCATGTGGACAAACTCATTCTAACAGTTCAGTGTGCACACCTCCATGTGGACACAATCATTCTAATAGTTGAGGGTGCACACCTCAATGTAGTCACACTCATTCTAACATTTCAATTTGCACACCTCCACAGGGACAAAATCATTCTAACAGTTCAGTGTGCACACCTCCATGCAGAAACAGTCATTCTAACAGTTCAGTGTGCACACATCCATGTGGACACAATCATTTTAACAGTTCAGTGTGCACACCTCCATGTGGACACAGTCATTCTAACTTTTCAGTGTGTACACCTCTATGTGGACACCATCATTCTAACAGTTCAGTGTGCACACCTCCAGAGGGACACAATCATTCTAACAGTTCAGTGTGCACACCTCCATGTGGACAGACTCATTCTAACAGTTCAGTGTGCACACCTCCATGTGGGCACACTCATTCTAACAGTTCAGTGTGCACACCTCCATGTGGACACACTCATTCTAACAATTCAGTGTGCACACCTCCATGTGGACACACTCATTCTAACAGTTCATTGTGCACACCTTCATGTGGGCACACTCATTCTAACAGTTCAGTGTGCACACCTCCAAACGGACACACTCAATCTAACAGTTCAGTGTGAACACCTCCATGGTGACACACTCATTCTAACAGTTCAGTGTGCACACCCCCATGTGGACACACTCATTCTAACAGTTCAGTGTGCACACCTCCATGTGGACACAATCATTCTAATAGTTGAGGGTGCACACCTCCATGTGGACACAGTCATTCTCACAGTTCAGTGTGCACACCTCCATGTAGACACAGTCATTCTAACAGTTCAGTGTGCACACCTCCATGTGGACACACTCATTCTAACAGTTCTGTGTGCACACCTCCACAGGGACACAATCATTCTAACAGTTCAGTGTGCACACCTCCATGCAGACACAGTCATTTTAACAGTTCAGTGTGCACACCTCCATGTAGACACAGTCATTCTAACAGTTCAGTGTGCACACCTCCATGTGGACACACTCATTCTAACAGTTCAGGGTGCATACCTCAACAGGGACACAGTCATTCTAACAGTTCATTGTGCACACCTCCATGTAGACACACTCATTCTAACAGTTCAGTGTGCACACCTCCATGTGGACACACTCATTTAACAGTTCAGAGTGCATACGTCAACAGGGACACAGTCATTCTAACAGCTAAGTGTGCACACCTCCTTGTGGACACAATCATCCTAATAGTTCAGTGTGCACACCTCCATGTGGACACAATCATTCTAACAGTTCAGTGTGCACACCTCCACAGGGACACACTCATTCTAACATTTCAGTGTGCACACCTCCATGTGGACACACTCATTCTAACAGTTCTGTGTGCAAACCTCCATGTGGACACACTCATTCTAACAGTTCAGTGTGTACACCTCCATGTGGACACACTCATTCTAACAGTTCAGTGTGCACACCTCCATGTGGGCACACTCATTCTAACAGTTCAGTGTGCACACCTCCACAGGCACACACTCATTCTAACAATTCTGTGTGCACACCTCCAAGTGGACACACTCATTCTAACAGTTCAGTGTGCACACTTCCACAGGGGCACACTCATTATAACAGTTCAGTGTGCACACCTCCACAGGGATACACTCATTCTATCAGTTCAGTGTACACACCTACATGTGGGCACACTCATTCTAACAGTTCACTGTGCACACCTCCATGTGGGCACACTCATTCTAAGAGTTCAATGTGAACACCTCCATGAGTGCACACTCATTCTAACAGTTCAGTGTGCACAACTCCATGTGGACACACTCATTCTAACAGTTCACTTTGCACACCTCCATGGGCACACTCATTCTAACAGTTCAGTGTGCACATCTGCACGGGGACAAACTCATTCTAACAGTTCAGTGTGCACACCTCCATGTGGACACACTCATTCTAACAGTTCAGTGTGCACACCTACATGTGGGCACACTCATTCTAACAGTTCAGTGTGCACAGCTCCACGGGGACACACTCATTCTAACAGTTCAGTGTGCCCAACTCCATGTGGACACACTCATTTTAACAGTTCAGTGTGCATACTTCCATGTGGACACACTCATTCTAACAGTTCAGTGTGCACACCTCCATGTGGGCACACTCATTCTAACAGTTCCGTGTGCACACCTCCACACGGAAACACTCATTCTAACAGTTCAGTGTGCACACCTCCGTGTGGACACAGTCATTCTAACAGTTCAGTGTGCAAACCTCCATGTGTGCACACTCATTCTAACAGTTCAGTGTGCACACCTCCATGTGGACACACTCATTCTAACAGTTCAGTGTGCACACCTCCACAGGGACACACTCATTCGATCAGTTCAGTGTGCACACTTCCATGTGGACACAATCATTCTAAGAGTTCAGTATGAACACCTCCATGAGGGCACACTCATTCTAACAGTTCAGTGTGCACACCTCCATGTGTACACAGTCATTCTACTAGTTCAGTGTGCACACCTCCATGTGGACACACTCATTCTAACAGTTCAGAGTGCATACCTCAACAGGGACACCATCATTCTAAGAGTTCAGTGTGCACACCTCCATGTGGACACACTCATTCTAACAGTTCAATGTGCACACCTCCATGTGGACACACTCATTCTAACTGTTCAGTGTGCACACCTCCATGTGGACACAATCATTTTAGTAGTTCAGTGTGCACACCTACATGTGGGCACACTCATTCTGACAGTTCAGTGTGCACACCTCCACAGGGGCACACTCATTCTAACAATTCAGTGTGCACACCTCCACAGGGACACACTCATTCTAACAGTTCAGTGTGCACACCTCCATGTGGACACAATCATTCTAAGAGTTCAATGTGAACACCTCCATGAGGGCACACTCATTCTAACAGTTCAGTGTGCACAACTCCATGTGGACACACTCATTCTACCAGTTCACTGTGCACACCTCCATGTGGGCACACTCATTCTAACAGTTCAGTGTGCACATCTCCACGGGGAAACACTCATTCTAACAGTTCAGTGTGCACACCTCCATGTGGGCACACTCATTCTAACAGTTCAGTGTGCACAGCTCCATGGGGACACACTCATTCTAACAGTTCAGTATGCCCACCTCCATGTGGACACACTCATTTTAGCAGTTCATTGTGCACACTTCCATGTGAACACACTCATTCTAACAGTTCAGTGTGCACACCTCCATGTGGGCACACTCATTCTAACAGTTCCGTGTGCACACCTCCACACGGAAACACTCATTCTAACAGTTCAGTGTGCAAACCTCCATGTGGACACAGTCATTCTAACAGTTCAGTGTGCACACCTCCATGTGGGCACACTCATTCTAACAGTTCAGTGTGCACACCTCCATGTGGACACACTCATTCTAACAGTTCAGTGTGCACACCTCCATGTGGACACAATCATTCTAATAGTTTAGGGTGCACACCTCCATGTGGACACAATCATTCTAAGAGTTCAGTATGAACACCTCCCTGAGGGCACACTCATTCTAACAGTTCAGTGTGCACACCTCCATGTGGACACAATCATTCTAACAGTTCAGTGTGCATAACTCCACAGGGACACACTCATTCTAACATTTCAGTGTGCACACCTCCACAGGGACAAACTCATTCTAATAGTTCAGTGTGCACAACTCCATGTGGACCCAATCATTCCAATAGTTGAGGGTGCACACCTCCATGTGGACACAGTCATTCTAACAGTTCAGTGTGCACACCTCCTTGTAGACACAGTCATTCTAACAGTTCAGTGTGCACACCTCCATGTGGACACACTCATTCTAACAGTTCAGTGTGCACACCTCCATGTGGACACACTCATTCTAACAGTTCAGTGTGCACACCTCCACAGGGACACACTCATTCGATCAGTTCAGTGTGCACACTTCCATGTGGACACAATCATTCTAAGAGTTCAGTATGAACACCTCCATGAGGGCACACTCATTCTAACAGTTCAGTGTGCACACCTCCATGTGTACACAGTCATTCTACTAGTTCAGTGTGCACACCTCCATGTGGACACACTCATTCTTACAGTTCAGAGTGCATACCTCAACAGGGACACCATCATTCTAACAGTTCAGTGTGCACACCTCCATGTGGACACACTCATTCTAACAGTTCAATGTGCACACCTCCATGTGGACACACTCATTCTAACTGTTCAGTGTGCACACCTCTATGTGGACACAATCATTTTAGTAGTTCAGTGTGCACACCTACATGTGGGCACACTCATTCTGACACTTCAGTGTGCACATCTCCACAGGGACACACTCATTCTAACAATTCAGTGTACACACCTCCATGTGGACACACTCATTCTAACAGTTCAGTGTGCACACCTCCACAGGGGCACACTCATTCTAACAATTCAGTGTGCACACCTCCACAGGGACACACTCATTCTAACAGTTCAGTGTGCACACCTCCATGTGGACACAATCATTCTAAGAGTTCAATGTGAACACCTCCATGAGGGCACACTCATTCTAACAGTTCAGTGTGCACAACTCCATGTGGACACACTCATTCTACCAGTTCACTGTGCACACCTCCATGTGGGCACACTCATTCTAACAGTTCAGTGTGCACATCTCCACGGGGAAACACTCATTCTAACAGTTCAGTGTGCACACCTCCATGTGGGCACACTCATTCTAACAGTTCAGTGTGCACAGCTCCATGGGGACACACTCATTCTAACAGTTCAGTATGCCCACCTCCATGTAGACACACTCATTTTAGCAGTTCATTGTGCACACTTCCATGTGGACACACTCATTCTAACAGTTCAGTGTGCACACCTCCATGTGGGCACACTCATTCTAACAGTTCCGTGTGCACACCTCCATGTGGACAAAATGATTCTAACAGTTCAGTGTGCACACTTCCATGTCGACACATTCTAAAAGTTCAGTGTGCATACCTCTGTGTAGACACATTCTATCAGTTCAGTGTGCACACCTCCATTTAGACACACTCTTTCTAACATTTCAGTGTGCACACCTCCACAGGGACACAATCATTCTAACAGTTCAGTGTGCACACCTCCATGCAGACACAGTCATTCTAACAGTTCAGTGTGCACATTTCCATGTGGACACAATCATTTTAATAGTTCAGTGTGCACACCTACATGTGGACACAGTCATTCTAACATTTCAGTGTGCACACCTCCATGTGGACACAATCATTCTAATAGTTCAGTGTGCACACCTCCATGTGGAAAAACTCATTCTAACAGTTCAGTGTGCACAGCTCCATGTAGACACACGCATTCTAACAGTTCAGTGTGCACACCTCGATGTGGACCCAATCATCCTAATATTTCAGTGTGCACACCTCCCTGTGGACACAATCATTCTAACAGTTCAGTGTTCACACCTCCACAGGTACACAATCATTCTAACAGTTCAGTGTGCACACCTCCATGTGGACACACTCATTCTAACAGTTCAGTGTGCACACCTCCATGTGGCACACTCATTCTAACAGTTCAGTGTTCACATCTCCATGTTGACACACTCATTCTGACAGTTCAGTGTGCACAACTCCGTGTGGGCACACTCATTCTAACAGTTCAGTGTGCACACCTCCACAGGGAAACACTCATTCTAACAGTTAAATGTGCACACCTACATGTGGACACACTCATTCTACAGTTCAGTGTGCACACCTCCATGTAGACACAGTCATTCTAACAGTTCAGTGTGCACACATCCACAGGGACACAATCATTCTAACAGTTCAGTGTGCAAACCTCCATGCAGACACAGTCATTCTAACAGTTCAGTGTGCACACCTACATGTGGACACAGTCATTCTAACAGTTCGGTGTGCACACCTCTATGTGGACACACTCATTCTAACAGTTCTGAGTGCATACATCAACAGGGACACAGTCATTCTAACAGTTCAGTGTGCTCACCTCCATTCAGACACAGGCATTCTAACTGTTCAGTGTGCCCACCTCCATGTGGGCACACTCATTCTAACAGTTCAGTGTGCACACCTCCATGTGGGCACACTCATTGTAACAGTTCAGTGTGCACACCTCCATGTGGGCACACACATTCTAACAGTTCAGTGTGCACACCTCCATGTGGACACACTCATTCTAACAGTTCAGTGTGCACACCTCCATGTGGACACACTCATTCTAACTGTTCAGTGTGCACACCTCCATGTGGACACACGCATTCTAACAGTTCAGTGTGCACACCTCCATGTGGACACACTCATTCTAACAGTTCAGTGTGCACACCTCCATGTGTACACAATCATTTTAATAGTTGAGTGTGCACACCTCCATGTGGACACAGTCATTCTAACAGTTCAGTGTGCACACCTCCACAGGGACACACTCATTCTAACAGTTCACTGTGAACACCTGAAACAGGGAAACACTCATTCTAACAGTTCAGTGTGCACACCTCCTTGTTGACACATTCTAACAGTTCAGTGTGCACACCTCAATGTAAACACACTCATTCTAACATTTCAGTGTGCACACTTCCACAGCGACACAATCATTCTAACAGTTCAGTGTACACACCTCCATGCAGAAACAGTCATTCTAACAGTTCAGTGTGCACACCACCATGTGGGCACACTCATTCTAACAGTTCAGTGTGCACACCTCTATGTGGGCATAGTCATTCTAACAGTTCAGTGTGCACATTTCCATGTGGACACAATCATTTTAATAGTTCAGTGTGCACACCTCCATGTGGACACAGTCATTCTAACATTTCAGTGTGCACACCTCCATGTGGACTCAATCATTCTAACAGTTCAGTGTGCACACCTCCATGTGGAAAAACTCATTCTAACAGTTCAGTGGGCACACCTCCTTGTGGACACACGCATTCTAACAGTTCAGTGTGCACACCTCCATGTGGACACACACATTCTAACAGTTCAGTGTGCTCACCTCCATGTGGGCACACTCATTCTAACAGTTCAGTGTGCACACCTCCATGTGGACACAGTCATTCTATCAGTTCAGTGTCCACACCTCTATGTGGACACACTCATTCTAACAGTTCAGAGTGCATACCTCCACAAGGACACAGTCATTCTAAAAGTTCCGTTTGCGTACCACCATGTGTACACAGTCATTCTAAAAGTTCAGTGTGCACGCCTCCATGTGGACACAATCATTCTAACAGTTCAGTGTGACAACCTCCATGTGGGCACACTCATTCTAACAGTTCAGTGTGCACACCTCCACAGGGACACAATCATTCTAACAGTTCAGTGTGCATAACTCCACAGGGACACACTCATTCTAACATTTCAGTGTGCACACCTCCACAGGGACAAACTCATTCTAATAGTTCAGTGTGCACAACTCCATGTGGACCCAATCATTCCAATAGTTGAGGGTGCACACCTCCATGTGGACACAGTCATTCTAACAGTTCAGTGTGCACACCTCCTTGTAGACACAGTCATTCTAACAGTTCAGTGTGCACACCTCCATGTGGACACACTCATTCTAATAGTTCAGTGTGCACACCTCCACAGGGACACAATCATTCTAAAAGTTCAGTGTGCACACTTCCATGTAGACACAGTCATTCTAACAGTTCAGTGTGCACACCTCCATGTAGACACAGTCATTCTACTAGTTCAGTGTGCACACCTCCATGTGGACACACTCATTCTAACAGTTCAGAGTGCATACCTCAACAGGGACACAGTCATTCTAACAGCTCAGTGTGCACACCTCCATGTGGACACAATCATCCTAATAGTTCAGTGTGCACACCTACATGTGGACACACTCATTCTAACAGTTCAGTGTGCACACCTCCATGTGCACACACTCATTCTAACAGTTCAGTGTGCACACCTCCATGTGGACACACTCATTCTAAAAGTTCAGTGTACACACCTACATGTGGGCACACTCATTCTAACAGTTCACTGTGCACACCTCCATGTGGGCACACTCATTCTAAGAGTTCAATGTGAACACCTCCATGAGTGCACACTCATTCTAACAGTTCAGTGTGCACAACTCCATGTGGACACACTCATTCTAACAGTTCACTGTGCACACCTCCATGGGCACACTCATTCTAACAGTTCAGTGTGCACATCTGCACGGGGACAAACTCATTCTAACAGTTCAGTGTGCACACCTCCATGTGGACACACTCATTCTAACATTTCAGTGTGCACACCTACATGTGGGCACACTCATTCTAACAGTTCAGTGTGCACAGCTCCACGGGGACACACTCATTCTAACAGTTCAGTGTGCCCACCTCCATGTGGACACACTCATTTTAACAGTTCAGTGTGCATACTTCCATGTGGACACACTCATTCTAACAGTTCAGTGTGCACACCTCCATGTGGGCACACTCATTCTAACAGTTCCGTGTGCACACCTCCACACGGAAACACTCATTCTAACAGTTCAGTGTGCACACCTCCGTGTGGACACAGTCATTCTAACAGTTCAGTGTGCAAACCTCCATGTGTGCACACACATTCTAACAGTTCAGTGTGCACACCTCCATGTGGACACACTCATTCTAACAGTTCAGTGTGCACACCTCCACAGGGACACACTCATTCGATCAGTTCAGTGTGCACACTTCCATGTGGACACAATCATTCTAAGAGTTCAGTATGAACACCTCCATGAGGGCACACTCATTCTAACAGTTCAGTGTGCACACCTCCATGTGTACACAGTCATTCTACTAGTTCAGTGTGCACACCTCCATGTGGACACACTCATTCTTACAGTTCAGAGTGCATACCTCAACAGGGACACCATCATTCTAACAGTTCAATGTGCACACCTCCATGTGGACACACTCATTCTAACTGTTCAGTGTGCACACCTCCATGTGGACACAATCATTTTAGTAGTTCAGTGTGCACACCTACATGTGGGCACACTCATTCTGACACTTCAGTGTGCACATCTCCACAGGGACACACTCATTCTAACAATTCAGTGTACACACCTCCATGTGGACACACTCATTCTAACAGTTCAGTGTGCACACCTCCACAGGGGCACACTCATTCTAACAATTCAGTGTGCACACCTCCACAGGGACACACTCATTCTAACAGTTCATTGTGCACACCTCCATGTGGACACAATCATTCTAAGAGTTCAATGTGAACACCTCCAGGAGGGCACACTCATTCTAACAGTTCAGTGTGCACAACTCCATGTGGACACACTCATTCTACCAGTTCACTGTGCACACCTCCATGTGGGCACACTCATTCTAACAGTTCAGTGTGCACATCTCCACGGGGAAACACTCATTCTAACAGTTCAGTGTGCACACCTCCATGTGGGCACACTCATTCTAACAGTTCAGTGTGCACAGCTCCATGGGGACACACTCATTCTAACAGTTCAGTATGCCCACCTCCATGTGGACACACTCATTTTAGCAGTTCATTGTGCACACTTCCATGTGGACACACTCATTCTAACAGTTCAGTGTGCACACCTCCATGTGCGCACACTCATTCTAACAGTTCCGTGTGCACACCTCCACACGGAAACACTCATTCTAACAGTTCAGTGTGCAAACTTCCATGTGGACACAGTCATTCTAACATTTCAGTGTGCACACCTCCATGTGGGCACACTCATTCTAACAGTTCAGTGTGCACACCTCCATGTGGACACACTCATTCTAACAGTTCAGTGTGCACACCTCCATGTGGACACAATCATTCTAATAGTTTAGGGTGCACACCTCCATGTGGACACAATCATTCTAAGAGTTCAGTATGAACACATCCATGAGGGCACACTCATTCTAACAGTTCAGTGTGCACACCTCCATGTGGACACAATCATTCTAACAGTTCAGTGTGCCCACCTCCACAGGGACACACTCTTTCTAACATTTCAGTGTGCACTCCTCCACAGTGACACACTCATTCTAACATTTCAGTGTGCACAACTCCATGTGAACACAATCATTTTAATAGTTGAGTGTGCACACCTCCATGTGGACACAGTCATTCTAACAGTTCAGTGTGCACAACTCCACAGGGACACACTCATTCTAACAGTTCAGTGTGCACACCTCCATGCAGAAACAGTCATTCTAACAGTTCAGTGTGCACACCTACATGTGGACACATTCTAACAGTTCAGTGTGCACACCTCCATGTGGATACACTCATTCTAACAGTTCAGTTTGCACACCTCCACAGGGACACAATCATTCTAACAGTTCAGTGTGCACACCTCCATGCAGAAACAGTCATTCTAACAGTTCAGTGTGCACACCTCCATGTGGACACAATCATTTTAATAGTTCAGTGTGCACACCTCCATGTGGACACAGTCATTCTAACTTTTCAGTGTGCACACCTCTATGTGGACACCATCATTCTAACAGTTCAGTTGCACGCCTCCAGAGGGACACAATCATTCTAACAGTTCAGTGTGCACACCTCCATGTGGACACACTCATTCTAACAGTTCAGTGTGCACACCTCCATGTGGGCACACTCATTCTAACAGTCCAGTGTGCACACCTCCATGTGGACACACGCATTCTAACAGTTCAGTGTGCACACCTCCATGTGGACACACTCATTCTAACAGTTCATTGTGCACACCTCCATGTGGGCACACTCATTCAAACAGTTCAGTGTGCACACCTCCAAAGGGACACACTCATTCTAACAGTTCAGTGTGAACACCTCCATGGTGACACACTCATTCTAACAGTTCAGTGTGCACACCTCCATGTGGACACACTCATTCTAACAGTTCAGTGTGCACACCTACATGTGGACACATTCTAACAGTTCAGTGTGCACACCTCCATGTGGACACACTCATTCTAACAGTTCAGTGTGCACACCTCCATGTGGACACAATCATTCTAATAGTTGAGGGTACACACCTCCATGTGGACACAATCATTCTAAGAGTTCAGTATGAACACCTCCATGAGGGCACACTCATTCTAACAGTTCAGTGTGCACACCTCCATGTGGACACAATCATTCTAACAGTTCAGTGTGCCCACCTCCACAGGGACACACTCTTTCTAACATTTCAGTGTGCACACCTCCACAGTGACACACTCATTCTAACATTTCAGTGTGCACAACACCATGTGAACACAATCATTTTAATAGTTGAGTGTGCACACCTCCATGTGGACACAGTCATTCTAACAGTTCAGAGTGTACAACTCCACAGGGACACACTCATTCTAACAGTTCAGTGTGCACACCTCCATGTGGACACACTCATTCTAACAGTTCAGTGTGCACACCTACATGTGGACACATTCTAACAGTTCAGTGTGCATACCTCCATGTGGACAAACTCATTCTAACAGTTCAGTGTGCACACCTCCATGTGGACACAATCATTCTAATAGTTGAGGGTGCACACCTCAATGTAGTCACACTCATTCTAACATTTCAATTTGCACACCTCCACAGGGACAAAATCATTCTAACAGTTCAGTGTGCACACCTCCATGCAGAAACAGTCATTCTAACAGTTCAGTGTGCACACATCCATGTGGACACAATCATTTTAACAGTTCAGTGTGCACACCTCCATGTGGACACAGTCATTCTAACTTTTCAGTGTGTACACCTCTATGTGGACACCATCATTCTAACAGTTCAGTGTGCACACCTCCAGAGGGACACAATCATTCTAACAGTTCAGTGTGCACACCTCCATGTGGACAGACTCATTCTAACAGTTCAGTGTGCACACCTCCATGTGGGCACACTCATTCTAACAGTTCAGTGTGCACACCTCCATGTGGACACACTCATTCTAACAATTCAGTGTGCACACCTCCATGTGGACACACTCATTCTAACAGTTCATTGTGCACACCTTCATGTGGGCACACTCATTCTAACAGTTCAGTGTGCACACCTCCAAAGGGACACACTCAATCTAACAGTTCAGTGTGAACACCTCCATGGTGACACACTCATTCTAACAGTTCTGTGTGCACACCCCCATGTGGACACACTCATTCTAACAGTTCAGTGTGCACACCTCCATGTGGACACAATCATTCTAATAGTTGAGGGTGCACACCTCCATGTGGACACAGTCATTCTCACAGTTCAGTGTGCACACCTCCATGTAGACACAGTCATTCTAACAGTTCAGTGTGCACACCTCCATGTGGACACACTCATTCTAACAGTTCTGTGTGCACACCTCCACAGGGACACAATCATTCTAACAGTTCAGTGTGCACACCTCCATGCAGACACAGTCATTTTAACAGTTCAGTGTGCACACCTCCATGTAGACACAGTCATTCTAACAGTTCAGTGTGCACACCTCCATGTGGACACACTCATTCTAACAGTTCAGGGTGCATACCTCAACAGGGACACAGTCATTCTAACAGTTCATTGTGCACACCTCCATGTAGACACACTCATTCTAACAGTTCAGTGTGCACACCTCCATGTGGACACACTCATTTAACAGTTCAGAGTGCATACGTCAACAGGGACACAGTCATTCTAACAGCTAAGTGTGCACACCTCCTTGTGGACACAATCATCCTAATAGTTCAGTGTGCACACCTCCATGTGGACACAATCATTCTAACAGTTCAGTGTGCACACCTCCACAGGGACACACTCATTCTAACATTTCAGTGTGCACACCTCCATGTGGACACACTCATTCTAACAGTTCTGTGTGCAAACCTCCATGTGGACACACTCATTCTAACAGTTCAGTGTGTACACCTCCATGTGGACACACTCATTCTAACAGTTCAGTGTGCACACCTCCATGTGGGCACACTCATTCTAACAGTTCAGTGTGCACACCTCCACAGGCACACACTCATTCTAACAATTCTGTGTGCACACCTCCAAGTGGACACACTCATTCTAACAGTTCAGTGTGCACACTTCCACAGGGGCACACTCATTATAACAGTTCAGTGTGCACACCTCCACAGGGATACACTCATTCTATCAGTTCAGTGTACACACCTACATGTGGGCACACTCATTCTAACAGTTCACTGTGCACACCTCCATGTGGGCACACTCATTCTAAGAGTTCAATGTGAACACCTCCATGAGTGCACACTCATTCTAACAGTTCAGTGTGCACAACTCCATGTGGACACACTCATTCTAACAGTTCACTTTGCACACCTCCATGGGCACACTCATTCTAACAGTTCAGTGTGCACATCTGCACGGGGACAAACTCATTCTAACAGTTCAGTGTGCACACCTCCATGTGGACACACTCATTCTAACAGTTCAGTGTGCACACCTACATGTGGGCACACTCATTCTAACAGTTCAGTGTGCACAGCTCCACGGGGACACACTCATTCTAACAGTTCAGTGTGCCCAACTCCATGTGGACACACTCATTTTAACAGTTCAGTGTGCATACTTCCATGTGGACACACTCATTCTAACAGTTCAGTGTGCACACCTCCATGTGGGCACACTCATTCTAACAGTTCCGTGTGCACACCTCCACACGGAAACACTCATTCTAACAGTTCAGTGTGCACACCTCCGTGTGGACACAGTCATTCTAACAGTTCAGTGTGCAAACCTCCATGTGTGCACACTCATTCTAACAGTTCAGTGTGCACACCTCCATGTGGACACACTCATTCTAACAGTTCAGTGTGCACACCTCCACAGGGACACACTCATTCGATCAGTTCAGTGTGCACACTTCCATGTGGACACAATCATTCTAAGAGTTCAGTATGAACACCTCCATGAGGGCACACTCATTCTAACAGTTCAGTGTGCACACCTCCATGTGTACACAGTCATTCTACTAGTTCAGTGTGCACACCTCCATGTGGACACACTCATTCTAACAGTTCAGAGTGCATACCTCAACAGGGACACCATCATTCTAACAGTTCAGTGTGCACACCTCCATGTGGACACACTCATTCTAACAGTTCAATGTGCACACCTCCATGTGGACACACTCATTCTAACTGTTCAGTGTGCACACCTCCATGTGGACACAATCATTTTAGTAGTTCAGTGTGCACACCTACATGTGGGCACACTCATTCTGACAGTTCAGTGTGCACACCTCCACAGGGGCACACTCATTCTAACAATTCAGTGTGCACACCTCCACAGGGACACACTCATTCTAACAGTTCAGTGTGCACACCTCCATGTGGACACAATCATTCTAAGAGTTCAATGTGAACACCTCCATGAGGGCACACTCATTCTAACAGTTCAGTGTGCACAACTCCATGTGGACACACTCATTCTACCAGTTCACTGTGCACACCTCCATGTGGGCACACTCATTCTAACAGTTCAGTGTGCACATCTCCACGGGGAAACACTCATTCTAACAGTTCAGTGTGCACACCTCCATGTGGGCACACTCATTCTAACAGTTCAGTGTGCACAGCTCCATGGGGACACACTCATTCTAACAGTTCAGTATGCCCACCTCCATGTGGACACACTCATTTTTGCAGTTCATTGTGCACACTTCCATGTGAACACACTCATTCTAACAGTTCAGTGTGCACACCTCCATGTGGGCACACTCATTCTAACAGTTCCGTGTGCACACCTCCACACGGAAACACTCATTCTAACAGTTCAGTGTGCAAACCTCCATGTGGACACACTCATTCTAACAGTTCAGTGTGCACACCTCCATGTGGGCACACTCATTCTAACAGTTCAGTGTGCACACCTCCATGTGGACACAATCATTCTAATAGTTTAGGGTGCACACCTCCATGTGGACACAATCATTCTAAGAGTTCAGTATGAACACCTCCCTGAGGGCACACTCATTCTAACAGTTCAGTGTGCACACCTCCATGTGGACACAATCATTCTAACAGTTCAGTGTGCCCACCTCCACAGGGACACACTCTTTCTAACATTTCAGTGTGCACTCCTCCACAGTGACACACTCATTGTAACATTTCAGTGTGCACAACTCCATGTGAACACAATCATTTTAATAGTTGAGTGTGCACACCTCCATGTGGACACAGTCATTCTAACAGTTCAGTTTGCACAACTCCACAGGGACACACTCATTCTAACAGTTCAGTGTGCACACCTCCATGCAGAAACAGTCATTCTAACAGTTCAGTGTGCACACCTACATGTGGACACATTCTAACAGTTCAGTGTGCACACCTCCATGTGGATACACTCATTCTAACAGTTCAGTTTGCACACCTCCACAGGGACACAATCATTCTAACAGTTCAGTGTGCACACCTCCATGCAGAAACAGTCATTCTAACAGTTCAGTGTGCACACCTCCATGTGGACACAATCATTTTAATAGTTCAGTGTGCACACCTCCATGTGGACACAGTCATTCTAACTTTTCAGTGTGCACACCTCTATGTGGACACCATCATTCTAACAGTTCAGTTGCACGCCTCCAGAGGGACACAATCATTCTAACAGTTCAGTGTGCACACCTCCATGTGGACACACTCATTCTAACAGTTCAGTGTGCACACCTCCACACGGAAACACTCATTCTAACAGTTCAGTGTGCAAACCTCCATGTGGACACACTCATTCTAACAGTTCAGTGTGCACACCTCCATGTGGGCACACTCATTCTAACAGTTCAGTGTGCACACCTCCATGTGGGCACACTCATTCTAACAGTTCAGTGTGCACACCTCCATGTGGACACACGCATTCTAACAGTTCAGTGTGCACACCTCCATGTGGACACACTCATTCTAACAGTTCATTGTGCACACCTCCATGTGGGCACACTCATTCAAACAGTTCAGTGTGCACACCTCCAAAGGGACACACTCATTCTAACAGTTCAGTGTGAACACCTCCATGGTGACACACTCATTCTAACAGTTCAGTGTGCACACCTCCATGTGGACACACTCATTCTAACAGTTCAGTGTGCACACCTACATGTGGACACATTCTAACAGTTCAGTGTGCACACCTCCATGTGGACACACTCATTCTAACAGTTCAGTGTGCACACCTCCATGTGGACACAATCATTCTAATAGTTGAGGGTACACACCTCCATGTGGACACAATCATTCTAAGAGTTCAGTATGAACACCTCCATGAGGGCACACTCATTCTAACAGTTCAGTGTGCACACCTCCATGTGGACACAATCATTCTAACAGTTCAGTGTGCCCACCTCCACAGGGACACACTCTTTCTAACATTTCAGTGTGCACACCTCCACAGTGACACACTCATTCTAACATTTCAGTGTGCACAACTCCATGTGAACACAATCATTTTAATAGTTGAGTGTGCACACCTCCATGTGGACACAGTCATTCTAACAGTTCAGAGTGTACAACTCCACAGGGACACACTCATTCTAACAGTTCAGTGTGCACACCTCCATGTGGACACACTCATTCTAACAGTTCAGTGTGCACACCTACATGTGGACACATTCTAACAGTTCAGTGTGCATACCTCCATGTGGACAAACTCATTCTAACAGTTCAGTGTGCACACCTCCATGTGGACACAATCATTCTAATAGTTGAGGGTGCACACCTCAATGTAGTCACACTCATTCTAACATTTCAATTTGCACACCTCCACAGGGACAAAATCATTCTAACAGTTCAGTGTGCACACCTCCATGCAGAAACAGTCATTCTAACAGTTCAGTGTGCACACATCCATGTGGACACAATCATTTTAACAGTTCAGTGTGCACACCTCCATGTGGACACAGTCATTCTAACTTTTCAGTGTGTACACCTCTATGTGGACACCATCATTCTAACAGTTCAGTGTGCACACCTCCAGAGGGACACAATCATTCTAACAGTTCAGTGTGCACACCTCCATGTGGACAGACTCATTCTAACAGTTCAGTGTGCACACCTCCATGTGGGCACACTCATTCTAACAGTTCAGTGTGCACACCTCCATGTGGACACACTCATTCTAACAATTCAGTGTGCACACCTCCATGTGGACACACTCATTCTAACAGTTCATTGTGCACACCTTCATGTGGGCACACTCATTCTAACAGTTCAGTGTGCACACCTCCAAAGGGACACACTCAATCTAACAGTTCAGTGTGAACACCTCCATGGTGACACACTCATTCTAACAGTTCAGTGTGCACACCCCCATGTGGACACACTCATTCTAACAGTTCAGTGTGCACACCTCCATGTGGACACAATCATTCTAATAGTTGAGGGTGCACACCTCCATGTGGACACAGTCATTCTCACAGTTCAGTGTGCACACCTCCATGTAGACACAGTCATTCTAACAGTTCAGTGTGCACACCTCCATGTGGACACACTCATTCTAACAGTTCTGTGTGCACACCTCCACAGGGACACAATCATTCTAACAGTTCAGTGTGCACACCTCCATGCAGACACAGTCATTTTAACAGTTCAGTGTGCACACCTCCATGTAGACACAGTCATTCTAACAGTTCAGTGTGCACACCTCCATGTGGACACACTCATTCTAACAGTTCAGGGTGCATACCTCAACAGGGACACAGTCATTCTAACAGTTCATTGTGCACACCTCCATGTAGACACACTCATTCTAACAGTTCAGTGTGCACACCTCCATGTGGACACACTCATTTAACAGTTCAGAGTGCATACGTCAACAGGGACACAGTCATTCTAACAGCTAAGTGTGCACACCTCCTTGTGGACACAATCATCCTAATAGTTCAGTGTGCACACCTCCATGTGGACACAATCATTCTAACAGTTCAGTGTGCACACCTCCACAGGGACACACTCATTCTAACATTTCAGTGTGCACACCTCCATGTGGACACACTCATTCTAACAGTTCTGTGTGCAAACCTCCATGTGGACACACTCATTCTAACAGTTCAGTGTGTACACCTCCATGTGGACACACTCATTCTAACAGTTCAGTGTGCACACCTCCATGTGGGCACACTCATTCTAACAGTTCAGTGTGCACACCTCCACAGGCACACACTCATTCTAACAATTCTGTGTGCACACCTCCAAGTGGACACACTCATTCTAACAGTTCAGTGTGCACACTTCCACAGGGGCACACTCATTATAACAGTTCAGTGTGCACACCTCCACAGGGATACACTCATTCTATCAGTTCAGTGTACACACCTACATGTGGGCACACTCATTCTAACAGTTCACTGTGCACACCTCCATGTGGGCACACTCATTCTAAGATTTCAATGTGAACACCTCCATGAGTGCACACTCATTCTAACAGTTCAGTGTGCACAACTCCATGTGGACACACTCATTCTAACAGTTCACTTTGCACACCTCCATGGGCACACTCATTCTAACAGTTCAGTGTGCACATCTGCACGGGGACAAACTCATTCTAACAGTTCAGTGTGCACACCTCCATGTGGACACACTCATTCTAACAGTTCAGTGTGCACACCTACATGTGGGCACACTCATTCTAACAGTTCAGTGTGCACAGCTCCACGGGGACACACTCATTCTAACAGTTCAGTGTGCCCAACTCCATGTGGACACACTCATTTTAACAGTTCAGTGTGCATACTTCCATGTGGACACACTCATTCTAACAGTTCAGTGTGCACACCTCCATGTGGGCACACTCATTCTAACAGTTCCGTGTGCACACCTCCACACGGAAACACTCATTCTAACAGTTCAGTGTGCACACCTCCGTGTGGACACAGTCATTCTAACAGTTCAGTGTGCAAACCTCCAAGTGTGCACACTCATTCTAACAGTTCAGTGTGCACACCTCCATGTGGACACACTCATTCTAACAGTTCAGTGTGCACACCTCCACAGGGACACACTCATTCGATCAGTTCAGTGTGCACACTTCCATGTGGACACAATCATTCTAAGAGTTCAGTATGAACACCTCCATGAGGGCACACTCATTCTAACAGTTCAGTGTGCACACCTCCATGTGTACACAGTCATTCTACTAGTTCAGTGTGCACACCTCCATGTGGACACACTCATTCTAACAGTTCAGAGTGCATACCTCAACAGGGACACCATCATTCTAACAGTTCAGTGTGCACACCTCCATGTGGACACACTCATTCTAACAGTTCAATGTGCACACCTCCATGTGGACACACTCATTCTAACTGTTCAGTGTGCACACCTCCATGTGGACACAATCATTTTAGTAGTTCAGTGTGCACACCTACATGTGGGCACACTCATTCTGACAGTTCAGTGTGCACACCTCCACAGGGGCACACTCATTCTAACAATTCAGTGTGCACACCTCCACAGGGACACACTCATTCTAACAGTTCAGTGTGCACACCTCCATGTGGACACAATCATTCTAAGAGTTCAATGTGAACACCTCCATGAGGGCACACTCATTCTAACAGTTCAGTGTGCACAACTCCATGTGGACACACTCATTCTACCAGTTCACTGTGCACACCTCCATGTGGGCACACTCATTCTAACAGTTCAGTGTGCACATCTCCACGGGGAAACACTCATTCTAACAGTTCAGTGTGCACACCTCCATGTGGGCACACTCATTCTAACAGTTCAGTGTGCACAGCTCCATGGGGACACACTCATTCTAACAGTTCAGTATGCCCACCTCCATGTGGACACACTCATTTTTGCAGTTCATTGTGCACACTTCCATGTGAACACACTCATTCTAACAGTTCAGTGTGCACACCTCCATGTGGGCACACTCATTCTAACAGTTCCGTGTGCACACCTCCACACGGAAACACTCATTCTAACAGTTCAGTGTGCAAACCTCCATGTGGACACACTCATTCTAACAGTTCAGTGTGCACACCTCCATGTGGGCACACTCATTCTAACAGTTCAGTGTGCACACCTCCATGTGGACACAATCATTCTAATAGTTTAGGGTGCACACCTCCATGTGGACACAATCATTCTAAGAGTTCAGTATGAACACCTCCCTGAGGGCACACTCATTCTAACAGTTCAGTGTGCACACCTCCATGTGGACACAATCATTCTAACAGTTCAGTGTGCCCACCTCCACAGGGACACACTCTTTCTAACATTTCAGTGTGCACTCCTCCACAGTGACACACTCATTGTAACATTTCAGTGTGCACAACTCCATGTGAACACAATCATTTTAATAGTTGAGTGTGCACACCTCCATGTGGACACAGTCATTCTAACAGTTCAGTTTGCACAACTCCACAGGGACACACTCATTCTAACAGTTCAGTGTGCACACCTCCATGCAGAAACAGTCATTCTAACAGTTCAGTGTGCACACCTACATGTGGACACATTCTAACAGTTCAGTGTGCACACCTCCATGTGGATACACTCATTCTAACAGTTCAGTTTGCACACCTCCACAGGGACACAATCATTCTAACAGTTCAGTGTGCACACCTCCATGCAGAAACAGTCATTCTAACAGTTCAGTGTGCACACCTCCATGTGGACACAATCATTTTAATAGTTCAGTGTGCACACCTCCATGTGGACACAGTCATTCTAACTTTTCAGTGTGCACACCTCTATGTGGACACCATCATTCTAACAGTTCAGTTGCACGCCTCCAGAGGGACACAATCATTCTAACAGTTCAGTGTGCACACCTCCATGTGGACACACTCATTCTAACAGTTCAGTGTGCACACCTCCATGTGGGCACACTCATTCTAACAGTTCAGTGTGCACACCTCCATGTGGACACACGCATTCTAACAGTTCAGTGTGCACACCTCCATGTGGACACACTCATTCTAACAGTTCATTGTGCACACCTCCATGTGGGCACACTCATTCAAACAGTTCAGTGTGCACTCCTCCAAAGGGACACACTCATTCTAACAGTTCAGTGTGAACACCTCCATGGTGACACACTCATTCTAACAGTTCAGTGTGCACACCTCCATGTGGACACACTCATTCTAACAGTTCAGTGTGCACACCTACATGTGGACACATTCTAACAGTTCAGTGTGCACACCTCCATGTGGTCACACTCATTCTAACAGTTCAGTGTGCACACCTCCATGTGCACACAATCATTCTAATAGTTGAGGGTGCACACCTCCATGTGGACACAATCATTCTAAGAGTTCAGTATGAACACCTCCATGAGGGCACACTCATTCTAACAGTTCAGTGTGCACACCTCCATGTGGACACAATCATTCTAACAGTTCAGTGTGCCCACCTCCACAGGGACACACTCTTTCTAACATTTCAGTGTGCACACCTCCACAGTGACACACTCATTCTAACATTTCAGTGTGCACAACTCCATGTGAACACAATCATTTTAATAGTTGAGTGTGCACACCTCCATGTGGACACAGTCATTCTAACAGTTCAGAGTGCACAACTCCACAGGGACACACTCATTCTAACAGTTCAGTGTGCACACCTCCATGTGGACACACTCATTCTAACAGTTCAGTGTGCACACCTACATGTGGACACATTCTAACAGTTCAGTGTGCATACCTCCATGTGGACAAACTCATTCTAACAGTTCAGTGTGCACACCTCCATGTGGACACAATCATTCTAATAGTTGAGGGTGCACACCTCAATGTAGTCACACTCATTCTAACATTTCAATTTGCACACCTCCACAGGGACACAATCATTCTAACAGTTCAGTGTGCACACCTCCATGCAGAAACAGTCATTCTAACAGTTCAGTGTGCACACATCCATGTGGACACAATCATTTTAACAGTTCAGTGTGCACACCTCCATGTGGGCACAGTCATTCTAACTTTTCAGTGTGCACACCTCTATGTGGACACCATCATTCTAACAGTTCAGTGTGCACACCTCCAGAGGGACACAATCATTCTAACAGTTCAGTGTGCACACCTCCATGTGGACAGACTCATTCTAACAGTTCAGTGTGCACACCTCCATGTGGGCACACTCATTCTAACAGTTCAGTGTGCACACCTCCATGTGGACACACGCATTCTAACAATTCAGTGTGCACACCTCCATGTGGACACACTCATTCTAACAGTTCATTGTGCACACCTTCATGTGGGCACACTCATTCTAACAGTTCAGTGTGCACACCTCCAAAGGGACACACTCATTCTAACAGTTCAGTGTGAACACCTCCATGGTGACACACTCATTCTAACAGTTCAGTGTGCACACCCCCATGTGGACACACTCATTCTAACAGTTCAGTGTGCACACCTCCATGTGGACACAATCATTCTAATAGTTGAGGGTGCATACCTCCATGTGGACACAGTCATTCTAACAGTTCAGTGTGCACACCTCCATGTAGACACAGTCATTCTAACAGTTCAGTGTGCACACCTCCATGTGGACACACTCATTCTAACAGTTCTGTGTGCACACATCCACAGGGACACAATCATTCTAACAGTTCAGTGTGCACACCTCCATGTAGACACAGTCATTCTAACAGTTCAGTTTGCACACCTCCATGTGGACACACTCATTCTAACAGTTCAGGGTGCATACCTCAACAGGGACACAGTCATTCTAACAGTTCATTGTGCACACCTCCATGTAGACACACTCATTCTAACAGTTCAGTGTGCACACCTCCATGTGGACACACTCATTTAACAGTTCAGAGTGCATACGTCAACAGGGACACAGTCATTCTAACAGCTAAGGGTGCAAACCTCCTTGTGGACACAATCATCCTAATAGTTCAGTGTGCACACCTCCATGTGGACACAATCATTCTAACAGTTCAGTGTGCACACCTCCACAGGGACACACTCATTCTAACATTTCAGTGTGCACACCTCCATGTGGACACACTCATTCTAACAGTTCTGTGTGCAAACCTCCATGTGGACACACTCATTCTAACAGTTCAGTGTGTACACTTCCATGTGGACACACTCATTCTAACAGTTCAGTGTGCACACCTCCATGTGGGCACACTCATTCTAACAGTTCAGTGTGCACACCTCCACAGGCACACACTCATTCTAACAATTCTGTGTGCACACCTCCAAGTGGACACATTCATTCTAACAGTTCAGTGTGCACACGTCCACAGGGGCACACTCATTATAACAGTTCAGTGTGCACACCTCCACAGGGATACACTCATTCTATCAGTTCAGTGTGCACACCTCCATGTGGGCACACTCATTCTAACAGTTCAGTATGCACACCTCCATGTGGACACCCTCATTCTAACAGTTCAGTGTGAACACCTCCATGGTGACACACTCATTCTAACAGTTCAGGGTGCACACCACCATGTGGACACACGCATTCTAACAGTTCAGTGTGCACACCTCCATGTGGACACACTCATTTTAACAGTTCAGTTTGCACACTTCCATGTGTACACAATCATTTTAATAGTTGAGTGTGCACACCTCCATGTGGACACACTCATTCTAACAGTTCAGTGTGCACACCTCCACAGGGACACACTCATTCTAACAGTTCAGTGTGCACACCTCCATGTGGGCACACTCATTCTAACAGTTCAGTGTGCACACCTCCTTGTTGACACATTCTAACAGTTCAGTGTGCACACCTCAATGTAGACACACTCATTCTAACATTTCAGTGTGCACACCTCCACAGGGACACAATCATTCTAACAGTTCAGTGTGCACACCTCCATGCAGAAACAGTCATTCTAACAGTTCAGTGTGCACATTTCCATGTGGACACACTCATTCTAACAGTTCAGTGTGCTCACCTCCATGGGGGCACACTCATTCTTACAGTTCACTGTGCACACCTCCAAAGGGACACACTCATTCTAACAGTTCAGTGTGCACACCTCCATGTGGACACACTCATTCTAACAGTTCAGGGTGCACACCTACATGTGGACACACTCATTCTAACAGTTCAATGTGCACACCTCCATGTGGACACATTCTAACAGTTCAGTGTGCACACCTCCATGTGGACACACACATTCTAACAGTTCAGTGTGCACACCTCCATGTGGACACACTCATTCTAACAGTTCAGTGTCCACACCTCCACAGGGACACACTCATTCTAACATTTCAGTGTGCACACCACCATGTGTACACACTCATTCTAACAGTTCAGAGTGCACACCTCCATGTGGACACACTCATTTTAACAGTTCAGTGTGCACACCTCCATGTGGACACACTGATTCTAACAGTTCAGTGTGCACACCTACATGTGGGCACACTCATTCTAACAATTCAGTGTGCACACCTCCATGTGGACACACTCATTCTAACAGTTCAGTGTGCACACCTCCACAGGGGCACACTCATTCTAACAGTTCAGTGTGCACACCTCCACAGTGACACACTCATTCTAACAGTTCAGTGTGCACACCTCCATGTGGACACAATCATTCTAACAGTTCAGTGTGCACAGCTCCATGTGGGCACACTCATTCTAACAGTTCAGGGTGCACACCTCCATGTGGGCACACTCATTCTAAGAGTTCAGTGTGCACATCTCCACGGGGACACACTCTTTCTAACATTTCAGTGTGCACACCTCCACAGTGACACACTCATTCTAACATATCATTGTGCAGACCTCCATGTGGACACAATCATTTTAATAGTTGAGTGTGCACACCTCCATGTGGACACAATCATTCTAACAGTTCAGTGTGCACACCTCCACAGGGATACACTCATTCTATCAGTTCAGTGTGCACACCTCCATGTGGGCACACTCATTCTAACAGTTCAGTATGCACACCTCCATGTGGACACCCTCATTCTAACAGTTCAGTGTGAACACCTCCATGGTGACACACTCATTCTAACAGTTCAGGGTGCACACCACCATGTGGACACACGCATTCTAACAGTTCAGTGTGCACACCTCCATGTGGACACACTCATTTTAACAGTTCAGTTTGCACACTTCCATGTGTACACAATCATTTTAATAGTTGAGTGTGCACACCTCCATGTGGACACACTCATTCTAACAGTTCAGTGTGCACACCTCCACAGGGACACACTCATTCTAACAGTTCAGTGTGCACACCTCCATGTGGGCACACTCATTCTAACAGTTCAGTGTGCACACCTCCTTGTTGACACATTCTAACAGTTCAGTGTGCACACCTCAATGTAGACACACTCATTCTAACATTTCAGTGTGCACACCTCCACAGGGACACAATCATTCTAACAGTTCAGTGTGCACACCTCCATGTGGGCACACTCATTCTAACAGTTCTGTGTGCACACCTCCATGTGGGCACACTCATTCTAACAGTTCAGTGTGCACACCTCCATGTGGACACACGCATTCTAACAGTTCAGTGTGCACACCTCCATGTGGACACACTCATTCTAACAGTTCATTGTGCACACCTCCATGTGGGCACACTCATTCAAACAGTTCAGTGTGCACTCCTCCAAAGGGACACACTCATTCTAACAGTTCAGTGTGAACACCTCCATGGTGACACACTCATTCTAACAGTTCAGTGTGCACACCTCCATGTGGACACACTCATTCTAACAGTTCAGTGTGCACACCTACATGTGGACACATTCTAACAGTTCAGTGTGCACACCTCCATGTGGTCACACTCATTCTAACAGTTCAGTGTGCACACCTCCATGTGCACACAATCATTCTAATAGTTGAGGGTGCACACCTCCATGTGGACACAATCATTCTAAGAGTTCAGTATGAACACCTCCATGAGGGCACACTCATTCTAACAGTTCAGTGTGCACACCTCCATGTGGACACAATCATTCTAACAGTTCAGTGTGCCCACCTCCACAGGGACACACTCTTTCTAACATTTCAGTGTGCACACCTCCACAGTGACACACTCATTCTAACATTTCAGTGTGCACAACTCCATGTGAACACAATCATTTTAATAGTTGAGTGTGCACACCTCCATGTGGACACAGTCATTCTAACAGTTCAGAGTGCACAACTCCACAGGGACACACTCATTCTAACAGTTCAGTGTGCACACCTCCATGTGGACACACTCATTCTAACAGTTCAGTGTGCACACCTACATGTGGACACATTCTAACAGTTCAGTGTGCATACCTCCATGTGGACAAACTCATTCTAACAGTTCAGTGTGCACACCTCCATGTGGACACAATCATTCTAATAGTTGAGGGTGCACACCTCAATGTAGTCACACTCATTCTAACATTTCAATTTGCACACCTCCACAGGGACACAATCATTCTAACAGTTCAGTGTGCACACCTCCATGCAGAAACAGTCATTCTAACAGTTCAGTGTGCACACATCCATGTGGACACAATCATTTTAACAGTTCAGTGTGCACACCTCCATGTGGGCACAGTCATTCTAACTTTTCAGTGTGCACACCTCTATGTGGACACCATCATTCTAACAGTTCAGTGTGCACACCTCCAGAGGGACACAATCATTCTAACAGTTCAGTGTGCACACCTCCATGTGGACAGACTCATTCTAACAGTTCAGTGTGCACACCTCCATGTGGGCACACTCATTCTAACAGTTCAGTGTGCACACCTCCATGTGGACACACGCATTCTAACAATTCAGTGTGCACACCTCCATGTGGACACACTCATTCTAACAGTTCATTGTGCACACCTTCATGTGGGCACACTCATTCTAACAGTTCAGTGTGCACACCTCCAAAGGGACACACTCATTCTAACAGTTCAGTGTGAACACCTCCATGGTGACACACTCATTCTAACAGTTCAGTGTGCACACCCCCATGTGGACACACTCATTCTAACAGTTCAGTGTGCACACCTCCATGTGGACACAATCATTCTAATAGTTGAGGGTGCACACCTCCATGTGGACACAGTCATTCTAACAGTTCAGTGTGCACACCTCCATGTAGACACAGTCATTCTAACAGTTCAGTGTGCACACCTCCATGTGGACACACTCATTCTAACAGTTCTGTGTGCACACATCCACAGGGACACAATCATTCTAACAGTTCAGTGTGCACACCTCCATGTAGACACAGTCATTCTAACAGTTCAGTTTGCACACCTCCATGTGGACACACTCATTCTAACAGTTCAGGGTGCATACCTCAACAGGGACACAGTCATTCTAACAGTTCATTGTGCACACCTCCATGTAGACACACTCATTCTAACAGTTCAGTGTGCACACCTCCATGTGGACACACTCATTTAACAGTTCAGAGTGCATATGTCAACAGGGACACAGTCATTCTAACAGCTAAGGGTGCAAACCTCCTTGTGGACACAATCATCCTAATAGTTCAGTGTGCACACCTCCATGTGGACACAATCATTCTAACAGATCAGTGTGCACACCTCCACAGGGACACACTCATTCTAACATTTCAGTGTGCACACCTCCATGTGGACACACTCATTCTAACAGTTCTGTGTGCAAACCTCCATGTGGACACACTCATTCTAACAGTTCAGTGTGTACACTTCCATGTGGACACACTCATTCTAACAGTTCAGTGTGCACACCTCCATGTGGGCACACTCATTCTAACAGTTCAGTGTGCACACCTCCACAGGCACACACTCATTCTAACAATTCTGTGTGCACACCTCCAAGTGGACACACTCATTCTAACAGTTCAGTGTGCACACGTCCACAGGGGCACACTCATTATAACAGTTCAGTGTGCACACCTCCACAGGGATACACTCATTCTATCAGTTCAGTGTGCACACCTCCATGTGGGCACACTCATTCTAACAGTTCAGTATGCACACCTCCATGTGGACACCCTCATTCTAACAGTTCAGTGTGAACACCTCCATGGTGACACACTCATTCTAACAGTTCAGGGTGCACACCACCATGTGGACACACGCATTCTAACAGTTCAGTGTGCACACCTCCATGTGGACACACTCATTTTAACAGTTCAGTTTGCACACTTCCATGTGTACACAATCATTTTAATAGTTGAGTGTGCACACCTCCATGTGGACACACTCATTCTAACAGTTCAGTGTGCACACCTCCACAGGGACACACTCATTCTAACAGTTCAGTGTGCACACCTACATGTGGGCACACTCATTCTAACAGTTCAGTGTGCACACCTCCTTGTTGACACATTCTAACAGTTCAGTGTGCACACCTCAATGTAGACACACTCATTCTAACATTTCAGTGTGCACACCTCCACAGGGACACAATCATTCTAACAGTTCAGTGTGCACACCTCCATGCAGAAACAGTCATTCTAACAGTTCAGTGTGCACATTTCCATGTGGACACACTCATTCTAACAGTTCAGTGTGCTCACCTCCATGGGGGCACACTCATTCTTACAGTTCACTGTGCACACCTCCAAAGGGACACACTCATTCTAACAGTTCAGTGTGCACACCTCCATGTGGACACACTCATTCTAACAGTTCAGGGTGCACACCTACATGTGGACACACTCATTCTAACAGTTCAATGTGCACACCTCCATGTGGACACATTCTAACAGTTCAGTGTGCACACCTCCATGTGGACACACACATTCTAACAGTTCAGTGTGCACACCTCCATGTGGACACACTCATTCTAACAGTTCAGTGTCCACACCTCCACAGGGACACACTCATTCTAACATTTCAGTGTGCACACCACCATGTGTACACACTCATTCTAACAGTTCAGAGTGCACACCTCCATGTGGACACACTCATTTTAACAGTTCAGTGTGCACACCTCCATGTGGACACACTGATTCTAACAGTTCAGTGTGCACACCTATATGTGGGCACACTCATTCTAACAATTCAGTGTGCACACCTCCATGTGGACACACTCATTCTAACAGTTCAGTGTGCACACCTCCACAGGGGCACACTCATTCTAACAGTTCAGTGTGCACACCTCCACAGTGACACACTCATTCTAACAGTTCAGTGTGCACACCTCCATGTGGACACAATCATTCTAACAGTTCAGTGTGCACAGCTCCATGTGGGCACACTCATTCTAACAGTTCAGGGTGCACACCTCCATGTGGGCACACTCATTCTAAGAGTTCAGTGTGCACATCTCCACGGGGACACACTCTTTCTAACATTTCAGTGTGCACACCTCCACAGTGACACACTCATTCTAACATATCATTGTGCACACCTCCATGTGGACACAATCATTTTAATAGTTGAGTGTGCACACCTCCATGTGGACACAATCATTCTAACAGTTCAGTGTGCACACCTCCACAGGGATACACTCATTCTATCAGTTCAGTGTGCACACCTCCATGTGGGCACACTCATTCTAACAGTTCAGTAAGCACACCTCCATGTGGACACCCTCATTCTAACAGTTCAGTGTGAACACCTCCATGGTGACACACTCATTCTAACAGTTCAGGGTGCACACCACCATGTGGACACACGCATTCTAACAGTTCAGTGTGCACACCTCCATGTGGACACACTCATTTTAACAGTTCAGTTTGCACACTTCCATGTGTACACAATCATTTTAATAGTTGAGTGTGCACACCTCCATGTGGACACACTCATTCTAACAGTTCAGTGTGCACACCTCCACAGGGACACACTCATTCTAACAGTTCAGTGTGCACACCTCCATGTGGGCACACTCATTCTAACAGTTCAGTGTGCACACCTCCTTGTTGACACATTCTAACAGTTCAGTGTGCACACCTCAATGTAGACACACTCATTCTAACATTTCAGTGTGCACACCTCCACAGGGACACAATCATTCTAACAGTTCAGTGTGCACACCTCCATGCAGAAACAGTCATTCTAACAGTTCAGTGTGCACATTTCCATGTGGACACACTCATTCTAACAGTTCAGTGTGCTCACCTCCATGGGGGCACACTCATTCTTACAGTTCACTGTGCACACCTCCAAAGGGACACACTCATTCTAACAGTTCAGTGTGCACACCTCCATGTGGACACACTCATTCTAACAGTTCAGGGTGCACACCTACATGTGGACACACTCATTCTAACAGTTCAATGTGCACACCTCCATGTGGACACATTCTAACAGTTCAGTGTGCACACCTCCATGTGGACACACACATTCTAACAGTTCAGTGTGCACACCTCCATGTGGACACACTCATTCTAACAGTTCAGTGTCCACACCTCCACAGGGACACACTCATTCTAACATTTCAGTGTGCACACCTCCATGTGTACACACTCATTCTAACAGTTCAGAGTGCACACCTCCATGTGGACACACTCATTTTAACAATTCAGTGTGCACACCTCCATGTGGACACACTGATTCTAACAGTTCAGTGTGCACACCTACATGTGGGCACACTCATTCTAACAATTCAGTGTGCACACCTCCATGTGGACACACTCATTCTAACAGTTCAGTGTGCACACCTCCACAGGGGCACACTCATTCTAACAGTTCAGTGTGCACACCTCCACAGTGACACACTCATTCTAACAGTTCAGTGTGCACACCTCCATGTGGACACAATCATTCTAACAGTTCAGTGTGCACAGCTCCATGTGGGCACACTCATTCTAACAGTTCAGGGTGCACACCTCCATGTGGGCACACTCATTCTAAGAGTTCAGTGTGCACATCTCCACGGGGACACACTCTTTCTAACATTTCAGTGTGCACACCTCCACAGTGACACACTCATTCTAACATATCATTGTGCACACCTCCATGTGGACACAATCATTTTAATAGTTGAGTGTGCACACCTCCATGTGGACACAATCATTCTAACAGTTCAGTGTGCACAACTCCACAGGGACACACTCATTCTAACATTTCAGTGTGCACACCTCCATGTGGACACACTCATTCTAACAGTTCAGTGTGCACACCTCCATGTGGACACACTCATTCTAAGAGTTCAGTGGGCACACCTCCATGTGGACACACTCACTCTAACAGTTCAGTGTGCACACCTACATGTGGGCACACTCATTCTAACACTTCAGTGTGCACATCTCCACAGGGACACACTCATTCTAACAATTCAGTGTGCACACCTCCATGTGGACACACTCATTCTAACAGTTCAGTGTGCCCACCTCCACAATGGCACACTCATTCTAACAGTTCAGTGTGCACAACTCCACAGGGACACACTCATTCTAACAGTTCAGTGTGCACACCTCCATGTGGACACAATCATTCTAAGAGTTCAGTGTGCACACCAACATGTGGACACATTCTAACAGTTCAGTATGCACACCTCCATGTGGACACACTCATTCTAACAGTTCAGTGTGCACACCTCCATGTGGACACAATCATTCTAATAGTTGAGGGTGCACACCTCCATGTGGACGCAGTCATTCTAACAGTTCAGTGTGCACACCTCCATGTAGACACAGTCATTCTAACAGTTCAGTGTGCACACCTCCATGTGGACACACTCATTCTAACAGTTCAGGGTGCATACCTCAACAGGGACACAGTCATTCTAACAGTTCATTGTGCACACCTCCATGTAGACACACTCATTCTAACAGTTCAGTGTGCACACCTCCATGTGGACACACTCATTTAACAGTTCAGAGTGCATACGTCAACAGGGACACAGTCATTCTAACAGCTAAGTGTGGACACCTCCTTGTGGACACAATCATCCTAATAGTTCAGTGTGCACACCTCCATGTGGACACAATCATTCTAACAGTTCAGTGTGCACACCTCCACAGGGACACACTCATTCTAACATTTCAGTGTGCACACCTCCATGTGGACACACTCATTCTAACAGTTCTGTGTGCAAACCTCCATGTGGACACACTCATTCTAACAGTTCAGTGTGTACAACTCCATGTGGACACACTCATTCTAACAGTTCAGTGTGCACACCTCCATGTGGGCACACTCATTCTAACAGTTCAGTGTGCACACCTCCACAGGCACACACTCATTCTAACAATTCTGTGTGCACAACTCCATGTGGACACACTCATTCTAACAGTTCAGTGTGCACACTTCCACAGGGGCACACTCATTATAACAGTTCAGTGTGCACACCTCCACAGGGGTACACTCATTCTATCAGTTCAGTGTGCACACCTCCATGTGGACACAATCATTCTAACAGTTCAGTGTGCACACCTCCATGTGGACACACTCATTCTAACAGTTCAGTGTGAACACCTCCATGGTGACACACTCATTCTAACAGTTCAGGGTGCACACCACCATGTGGACACACGCATTCTAACAGTTCAGTGTGCACACCTCCATGTGGACACACTCATTTTAACAGTTCAGTTTGCACACTTCCATGTGTACACAATCATTTTAATAGTTGAATGTGCACACCTCCATGTGGACACACTCATTCTAACAGTTCAGTGTGCACACCTCCACAGGGACACACTCATTCTAACAGTTCAGTGTGCACACCTCCATGTGGGCACACTCATTCTAACAGTTCAGTGTGCACACCTCCTTGTTGACACATTCTAACAGTTCAGTGTGCACACCTCAATGTAGACACACTCATTCTAACATTTCAGTGTGCACACCTCCACAGGGACACAATCATTCTAACAGTTCAGTGTGCACACCTCCATGCAGAAACAGTCATTCTAACAGTTCAGTGTGCACATTTCCATGTGGACACAATCATTTTAATAGTTCAGTGTGCACACCAGCCATGTGGACACAGTCATTCTAACATTTCAGTGTGCACACCTCCATGTGGACACAATCATTCTAACAATTCAGTGTGCACACCTCCATGTGGAAAAACTCATTCTAACAGTTCAGTGGGCACACCTCCATGTGGACACACGCATTCTAACAGTTCAGTGTGCCCACCTCCATGTGGACACACTCATTCTAACAGTTCAGTGTGCTCACCTCCATGGGGGCACACTCATTCTAACAGTTCACTGTGCACACCTCCAAAGGGACACACTCATTCTAACAGTTCAGTGTGCACACCTCCATGTGGACACACTCATTCTAACAGTTCAGGGTGCACATCTACAAGTAGACACACTCATTCTAACAGTTCAATGTGCACACCTCCATGTGGACACATTCTAACAGTTCAGTGTGCACACCTCCATGTGGACACAGACATTCTAACAGTTCAGTGTGCACACCTCCATGTGGACACACTCATTCTAACATTTCAGTGTCCACACCTCCACAGGGACACACTCATTCTAACATTTCAGTGTGCACACCTCCATGTGGACACACTCATTCTAACAGTTCAGAGTGCATACCTCCACAAGGACATAGTCATTCTAACAGTTCAGTGTGCGTACCACCATGTGTACACAGTCATTCTAACAGTTCAGTGTGCACACCTCCATGTGGACACACTCATTCTAACAGTTCAGAGTGTAAACCTCCATGTGGGCACACTCATTCTAACAGTTCAGGGTGCACACCTCCACAGGGACACAATCATTCTAAGAGCTCAGTGTGCACGCCTCCATGTGGAAACAATCATTCTAACAGTTCAGTGTGACAACCTCCATGTGGGCACACTCATTCTAACATTTCAGTGTGCACACCTCCACAGGGACACAATCATTCTAACAGTTCAGTGTGCACACCTCCATGCAGACACAGTCATTCTAACAGTTCAGTGTGCACACCTCCATGTAGACACAGTCACTCTACTAGTTCAGTGTGCACACCTCTATGTGGACACACTCATTCTAACAGTTCAGAGTGCATACCTCAACAGGGACACAGTCATTCTAACAGCTCAGTGTGCACACCTCCATGTGGACACAATCATCCTAATAGTTCAGTGTGCACACCTCCATGTGGACACAATCATTCTAACAGTTCAGTGTGCACAACTCCACAGGGACACACTCATTCTAACAATTCAGTGTGCACACCTCCATGTGGACACACTCATTCTAACAGTTCAGTGTGCACACCTCCACAGGGGCACACTCATTCTAACAGTTCATTGTGCACACCTCCATGTAGACACAGTCATTCTAACATATCAGTGTGCACACCTCCATGTGGACACACTCATTCTAACAGTTCAGAGTGCATACCTCAACAGGGACACAGTCATTCTAACAGTTCAGGGTGCACACCTCCATGTGGACACAATCATTCTAAGAGTTCAGTGTGAACACCTCCATGAGGGCACACTCATTCTAACAGTTCAGTGTGCACAACTCCATGTGGACACACTCATTCTAACAGTTCAGTGTGCACACCTCCATGTGGATACACTCATTCTAACAGTTCAGTGTGCACATCTCCACGCACACACACTCATTCTAACAGTTCAGTGTGCACACCTCCATGTAGGCACACTCATTCTAACAGTTCAGTGTGCACAGCTCCACGGGGACACACTCATTCTAACAGTTCAGTGTGCACACCTCCATGTGGACAAACTCATTCTAACAGTTCTGTGTGCACACCTCCATGTGGACACACTCATTCTAACAGTTCAGTGTGCACACCTCCATGTGGGCACACTCATTCTAACAGTTCAGTGTGCACACCTCCACACGGACACACTCATTCTAACAGTTCAGTGTGCACACCTCCATGTGGACACAGTCATTCTAACAGTACAGTGTGCACACCTCCATGTGGGCACACTCATTCTAACAGTTCAGTGTGCACACCTCCATGTGGACACACTCATTCTAACAGTTCAGTGTGCACACCTCCACAGGGACACGCTCATTCTCACATTTCAGTGTGCACACATCCATGTGGACACAATCATTCTAAGAGTTCAGAATGAACACCTCCATGAGGGCACACTCATTCTAACAGTTCAGTGTGCACACCTCCATGTGGACACAATCATTCTAACAGTTCAGTGTGCACACCTCCACAGGGACACACTCTTTCTAACTTTTTAGTGTGCACACCTCCACAGGGACACACTCATTCTAACATTTCAGTGTGGACACCTTTATGTGGACACAATCATTCTAATAGTTGAGTGTGCAATCCTCCATGTGGACACAGTCATTCTAGCAGTTCAGTGTGCACACCTCCACAGGGACACACTCATTCTAACAGTTCAGTGTGCACACCTCCATGTGGGCACACTGATTCTAACAGTTCAGTGTGCACACATCCATATGGACACACTCTTTCTAACATTTCAGTATGCTCACCTCCACAGGGACACACTCATTCTAACAGTTCATTTTGCACACCTCCATGTGGACACAGTCATTTTAACTGTTCAGTGTGCACACCTCCATGTGGACACAATCATTTTAATAGTTGATTGTGCACACCTCCATGTGGACACAGACATTCTAACAGTTCAGTGTGCACACCTCCACAGGGACACACTCATTCTAACAGTTCAGTGTACACACCTCCATGTGGACACACTCATTCTAACAGTTCAGTGTGCACACCTCCTTGTCAACACATTCTAACAGTTCAGTGTGCACACCTCAATGTAGACACACTCATTCTAACAGTTCAGGGTGGACACCACCATGTAGACACAGTCATTGTAACAGTTCAGTGTGCACACCTCCGTGTGCACACACTCATTCTAACAGTTCAGTGTGCACACCTCCATGTGGACACACTCATTCTAACAGTTCAGTGTGCACAACTCCATGTGGACACACTCATTCTAACAGTTCAGTGTGCACACCTCCATGTGGGCACACTCATTCTAACAGTTCAGTGTGCACTCCTCCACAGGGACACACTCATTCTAACAGTTCAGTGTGCCCACCTCCATGTGGACACACTCATTTTAACAGTTCAGTGTGCACACTTTCATGTGGACACACTCATTCTAACAGTTCAGTGTGCACACCTCCATGTGGGCACACTCATTCTAACAGTTCCGTGTGCACACCTAAACACGGAAACACTCATTCTAACAGTTCAGTGTGCACAACTCCATGTGGACACAGTCATTCTAACAGTTCAGTGTGCACACCTCCATGTGGACACACGCATTCTAACAGTTCAGTGTGCACACCTCCATGTGGACACACTCATTCTAACAGTTCAGTGTGCACACCTCCATGTGGACATAATCATTTTAATAGTTGAGTGTGCATACCTCCATGTGGACACAGTCATTCTAACAGTTCAGTGTGCACAACTCCACAGGGACACACTCATTCAAACAGTTCAGTGTGCACACCTCCATGTGGACACACTCATTCTAACAGTTCAGTGTGCACACCTACATGTGGACACTTTCTAACAGTTCAGTGTGCACACCTCCAAGTGCACACACTCATTCTAACAGTTCAGTGTGCACACCTCCATGTAGACACAGTCATTCTACTAGTTCAGTGTGCACACCTCCATGTGGACACACTCATTCTAACAGTTCAGAGTGCATACCTCAACAGGGACACAGTCATTCTAACAGCTCAGTGTGCACACCTCCATGTGGACACAATCATCCTAATAGTTCAGTGTGCACTCCTCCATGTGGACACAATCATTCTAACAGTTCAGTGTGCACAACTCCACAGGGACACAGTCATTCTAACAGTTCAGTGTGCACACCTACATGTGGAAACACTCATTCTAACAGTTCAGTGTGCACACCTCCCTGTGGACACAGTCATTCTAACAGTACAGTGTGCACACCTCCATGTGGGCACACTCATTCTAACAGTTCAGTGTGCACACCTCCATGTGGACACAATCATTCTAACAGTTCAGTGTGCACACCTCCACAGGGACACACTCTTTCTAACTTTTTAGTGTGCACACCTCCACAGGGACACACTCATTCTAACATTTCAGTGTGCACACCTTTATGTGGACACAATCATTCTAATAGTTGAGTGTGCAATCCTCCATGTGGACACAGTCATTCTAGCAGTTCAGTGTGCACACCTCCACAGGGACACACTCATTCTAACAGTTCATTGTGCACACCTCCATGTAGACACAGTCATTGTAACAGTTCAGTGTGCACACCTCCATGTGCAAACACTCATTCTAACAGTTCAGTGTGCACACCTCCATGTGGACACACTCATTCTAACAGTTCAGTGTGCACAACTCCATGTGTACACACTCATTCTAACAGTTCAGTGTGCACACCTCCATGTGGGCACACTCATTCTAACAGTTCAGTGTGCACACCTCCATGCAGTCACAGTCATTCTAACAATTCTGTGTGCACACCTCCAAGTGGACACACTCATTCTAACAGTACAGTGTGCACACTTCCACAGGGGCACCCTCATTATAACAGTTCAGTGTGCACAACTCCACAGGGACACACTCATTCTAACAGTTCAGGGTGCACACCTCCATGTGGACACAATCATTCTAAGAGTTCAGTGTGAACACCTCCATGAGGGCACACTCATTCTAACAGTTCAGTGTGCACAACTACATGTGGACACACTCATTCTAACAGTTCAGTGTGCACACCACTATGTGGGCACACTCATTCTAACAGTTCAGTGTGCACACCTCCATGTGGACACACTCATTCTAACAGTTCAGTGTGCACACCACTATGTGGGCACACTCATTCTAACAGTACAGTGTGCACAACTCCATGTGGGCACACTCATTCTAACAGTTCAGTGTGCACAACTCCAAAGGGACACACTCATTCTAACAGTTCAGTGTGCACACCTCCATGTGGACACACTCATTCTAACATTTCAGTGTGCACACATCCACAGGGACACACTCATTCTAAGAGTTCAGTGTGCACACCTCCATGTGGACACAATCATTCTAACAGTTCATTGTGCACACCTCCATGTGAGCACACTCATTCAAACAGTTCAGTGTGCACACCACCAAAGGGACACACTCATTCTAACAGTTCAGTGTGAACACCTCCATGGTGACACACTCATTCTAACAGTTCAGTGTGCACACCTCCATGTGGACACACTCATTCTAACAGTTCAGTGTGCACACCTACATGTGGACACATTCTAACATTCAGTGTGCACACCTCCATGGAGACACACTCATTCTAACAGTTCAGTGTGCACACCTCCTTGTGGACACAGTCATTCTAACAGTTCAGTGTGCACACCTCCATGTAGACACTGTCATTCTAACAGTTCAGTGTGCACACCTCCACACGGACACACTCATTCTAACAGTTCAGTGTGCACACCTCCTCAGGGACACAATCATTCTAACAGTTCAGTGTGCACACCTCCATGTGGACACACTCATTCTAACAGTTTAGTGTGCACACCTCCACAGGGACACACTCATTCTAACAATTCTGTGTGCACACCTCCAAGTGGACACACTCATTCTAACAGTTCAGTGGGCACACCTCCACAGGGGCACACTCATTATATCAGTTCAGTGTGCACACCTCCACAGGGACACACTCATTCTAACAGTTCACAGTGCACACCTCCATGTGGACACAATCATTCTGAGAGTTCAGTGTGAACACCTCCATGAAGGCACACTCATTCTAACAGTTCAGTGTGCACACCTCCATGTGGACACACTCATTCTAACAGTTCAGTGTGCACACCTCCATGTGGACACAGTCATTCTAACAGTTCAGTGTCCACACCTCCATGTGGGCACACTCATTCTAACAGTTCAGTGTGCAAAACTCCAAAGGGACACACTCATTCTAACAGTTCAGTGTGCACACCTCCATGTGGACACACTCATTCTAACAGTTCAGTGTGCACACCTCAATGTGGACACACTCATTCTAACAGTTCATTGTGCACACCTCCATGTAGACACACTCATTCTAACAGTTCATTGCGCACGCCTCCATGTGGACACACTCATTCTAACAGTTCAGTGTGCACACTTCCATGTTGACACATTCTAACAGTTCAGTGTGCACACCTCCATGTAGACACATTCTAACAGTTCAGTGTGCACACCTCCATGTAGACACACTCATTCTAACATTTCAGTGTGCACACATCCACATGGACACAATCATTCTAACAGTTCAGTGTGCACACCTCCATGCAGACACAGTCATTCTAACAGTTCAGTGTGCACACCTCCATGTGGACACAGTCATTCTAACAGTTCAGTGTGCACACCTCTATGTGGACACACTCATTCTAACAGTTCAGAGTGCATACTTCAACAGGGACACAGTCATTCTAACAGTTCAGTGTGCAAACCTCCATGTGGACACAATCATTCTGACAGTTCAGTGTGCACACCTCCACAGGGACACAATCATTCTAACAGTTCAGTGTGCACACCTCCACAGGGAAACACTCATTCTAACAGTTCAGTGTGCACACCTACATGTGGAAACACTCATTCTAACAGTTCATTGTGCACACCACCATGTGGACACATTCTAACAGTTCAGTGTGCACACCTCCAGGTGGACACACTCATTCTAACAGTTCAGTGTGCACACACCAACAGGGACACAATCATTCTAACAGTTCAGTGTGCCAACCTCCATGCAGACACAGTCATTCTAACAGTTCAGTGTGCACACCTTTATGTGGACACAATCATTCTAATAGTTGAGTGTGCAATCCTCCATGTGGACACAGTCATTCTAGCAGTTCAGTGTGCACACCTCCACAGGGACACACTCATTCTAACAGTTAATTGTGCACACCTCCATGTAGACACAGTCATTGTAACAGTTCAGTGTGCACACCTCCATGTGCAAACACTCATTCTAACAGTTCAGTGTGCACACCTCCATGTGGACACACTCATTCTAACAGTTCAGTGTGCACAACTCCATGTGTACACACTCATTCTAACAGTTCAGTGTGCACACCTCCATGTGGGCACACTCATTCTAACAGTTCAGTGTGCACACCTCCATGCAGACACAGTCATTCTAACAATTCTGTGTGCACACCTCCAAGTGGACACACTCATTCTAACAGTACAGTGTGCACACTTCCACAGGGGCACCCTCATTATAACAGTTCAGTGTGCACAACTCCACAGGGACACACTCATTCTAACAGTTCAGGGTGCACACCTCCATGTGGACACAATCATT